>NC_048304.1:27701528-27743021 GCF_013100865.1 Trachemys scripta elegans
CGCGCCCAGCCCGGCCCGGCACTGCGACCCCGGCCCGGCACTGAACCCCTGGACCCCGGCCCGGCACCGCGCGCCCGGCCCAGCTCCTGGCCCGGCACCATGCCCCTGGCACCGCGACCCCGGCCCGGCCCCGCACCGGCCCCGGCCAAAGAGGCCCCAGCTGAGCCCTCCCTCCCTCCCGATTTTCCCAGACATGCCCGGCTTTTGGGGATTTCCCCCCGGACGGGGATTTGAGCCCCCAAAAGCCGGATATGTCCGGGAAAATCCGGACGTATGGTAACCCTATCAGTGACCTTGATAAAATTACACTATTTGATCTATCAGAATTTTTTCCTATCTAATTGATATTTCCTCTGTTCTAGTGTAGGACCATGTCTACACTATGAGCTAGGGATGTGATTCCTCTGCTCGCGCACACACATACTTGCACTAGCTCTCCTCAAGCTAGCCTGAGTATAAATAGCAATGTAGACACTGTGACATGAGTAGTGGCAGCGGAAGCACAGCTTAGCCATGCCAAGTACATACCCACTGGTTTCAGGCCCCTGTGCAGAACTCCAACCCTTGATTAACAGATTAAGGAATGGAGTGCTCTCTCCTATACTTGTGTGTAGGCCCGAAAGTGGAATTTCTGACAATTTTTCTCTGTGAAATAATTGCTACAGAATGTAAAATGAAAACAGAACCATTTTTATCACAATTAGATGTTTAACATGTTCAGAAAAACTGCCGGGGTTTCGTAAATCTGACTTCTCTCCTTCTGAATGCAGATAGCAAAAAGAGGCATCCTGGGGAAATGAGCTTATGACATACATGCAAGGCCACTTGCAATCACTAAGTTAAAAAAAAGTAAACATTGAGTAAAAGCTGGCGTTCCCTCTAAAAGAAACTATTTCTCCAAGATTCACTGCCAAGTATAAGAGCTTCTATGGTCTCTTGTAGGTACATAGTTAAGTAGCACAAATGCTGTATGACTGAAGGTTTATTGAAACAAAACACCATATTGTTTAGTATTTCACTGGTAAAATTATGTTTTAGCCAGTTTCTTGGAAGTGCACAAACTATGATAATGAAAATAGAATAATGCTACATTTATACAGCCACTTCTTTTCTCCTAAAGTGCTTTATGTTGGTGTAACTACACTGAAATCAATTTACTGAAATAACAAACTGATTTGAGTGGGCAGAATAAACATAGTGCAAAACTGGAGTAATTCGGTGGTGAATGAGAGTTTATCAGAAGGACAATTTCCCCCACCCATGAAACTGGACAGGATTATCGTGGTAAAGCAGTAAAATTATGAACTATGGAGAAAAACAACATGGGGAACTTATTTTAAGACCTACCTTGCACGCCACTCTGTGGGGGCATAATTTGCCAAAACCAAGGGGAGGCTGAATGCGTCGCAGTAACGTAACTACATCAAGATGCTTTATTCTTCCCCTACAATAAATATGTACCAGTTGTCACATTTATATGTGCCTCCAAAGAAAGTATTTAACACTTTACTTTTATATATTCATTAGGGATATCTGGGCAGAGAAATGATCGAACTTACTTTGCTTCAGGATCATATTCTGACCATATTCTTTTGAATTCATCCAAATGATGTGGACCCAGAATAGACCAGTCACGTGTCAAATAATCAAAGTTGTCCATGATGACAGCCACAAACAGATTGATAATCTAAAAAGCAATTCAAAACTTATATTTGCCTTCATTTTGCTGGCATATGTGTTTATATGAAAGAATTTAACTTTAAACTTTCAGCAGAATTAGAATTCAAGCTGGTTAAATAGTATTAGTGGATACTAGATTTGATAAATATTAAACTTTTCCCAGCAAATATGATAACATTATTCTTTATCATTATTTATATTGACATAACATATGCAATCTTGCCCTGCTGATATCCATTCAGAATACTGCTGCATAGATCATTTTCAAATGATCATTTCCAGTTGCTTTGACCACGTCACCTCTCTCTCTAAATCCTTTTACCAGCTCTCTCTTCTCTATCGTATCAAACAAAAGCTACTTGGCTTCACTTTCAAGGCCCTTCATGACCTATTCTCACCCTACTTAGCATCTCTCATTCAGTACTGAAGGCTGACTCTTGCCTCTGATTGGTCCTTGAGGTCAGCCTCTATTGCCCAGTTGTTACATTTTCAAACAAGCATCCTTGTTCCTTCTCCCATGCTGCCTATCGTGCCAGGGAAAAGCTTCTTATAAACACCCAGAAACTCATCTCATTAACCTCCTTAAAACTCTACTTTGCCATGAGGCCTACAAAAACCTTGACAATGGTTAGCCTGCTTCTGAGCTAATATCACAGCCTATTATGCTGACCATATTGTCTCAGTTTATGTCTGGACTGCAGCTGGGATTCCAGCCCAGGCAGACAGACTCACACTAGTGAGACTGTAGCTAGCACATTAAAAATAGCCTTAGAGATGTTGCGGCTCAGGCTGGACCTTGGGCCCTCAAGCCTAGGAGGCCAGGTGGGCTAGAGAGCTGAGCTCCAACTAGGGGTGGCTCTAGCTTTTTTGCCACCCCAAGCTCGGCAGGCAGGCTGCCTTCGGCGGCATGTCTGTGGGAGGTCCCCGGTCCCACGGATTCAGCGGCATACCTGCAGGAGGTCCGCCGGTCCTGTGGCTTCTGCGTACCCGCTGCCGAATTGCCGCCGAATCCATGGGACCGGCGGACCTCCCACAGGCACGCCGCCGTAGGCTTCCTGACTGCCGCCCTCGCAGGGACCTTGCTGCCCCAGGCACACGCATGGAGCGCTGGTGTCTGGAGCCGCCGCTGGCTCCAGCCCAGGCTGCAATGCCCATACTGCTATTTTTAGTGGATTAGCTCAAGCACCACTAGCACAAGTCTGTCTACCTGGGCTGGAAGGCTCACTCCTAGCTGCACTGCAGAGATACCCTCAGTGTCTCCTCGTACTCCCCTGTCAGTCTATCCATATCTGTTGTTTCTTGTCTGATACTTAGACTATAAACGCTTGGAGCCAGGGATTTTTTGTTCTGTGTTTGTACTGCACCTTGAACAACAGGGTCCTGGTCAGTTAATAGAATTCCTTGACAGTACAATGGTACAAATCAATAATAATGATACATTATCATAGCATATTTCATATATCTTGGGGCCCAATCCTGCAAACTGCTACTCCTGCACATATGGCAAGATTGAAGTCAATGGGACTTCATGCTGGAGTAACTATATGAATATAACTGCTGGTAGGATTGGGCCTATAGTTTGAACCAAAGGATTTGGGTGTCCTTTTGAAACATATAACTCTGAAAAAAAAATTTTACAAAATGGATTGTGGATCTGGGTTTTTTTGTTAGCTTATTGTCCAATCAAAATGCTAAAACTCACTTGTGCTTCTAAACACTAACTGAACTCACCAAAAATGCACAAAGCATGTAAAAACTGATGAAATAAATAATTGAAAAGTTGCTTCCACATGTGAATTCTTCCCCTGGACTATAATCAGATTCTGGATCACAGCGTTTTCCAGGCAAACAAGCCAGCATGATTTCCTGCCACGCTTCTCCAGTTGCACACCTTTATTAGGGCACAAACAAAGACAAGATCCATCAAAAATTATTGTTTCATAATGAGCTCTCCATTAGCATTCTAGCACTTGTTTTTAACTCCAGAAGAGCACTGGTAGTGTAGAGTATAGTGTGAGATGGGTGTGTGCATGTGTGTGTGTGTGTCTGTGTATGTGTGCAGCTAGAACCTACAGAATTTATTTGACAATGGCGCCTGTGGGATAGTGTTTCAATATCCAAAAACAACCCTGCTGTCTAAAAGTATGTCTACGTTCTACCTGAGGATGTGATTTCCAGCTTGAGGAGATGTGCTTGCACTAGCTCTCAATGAGTTGGCAAGCAAAAAACAGAATGTAGCCGCAGCAGCGTGGGCGGTGGGATAGGCTATCTGCTCGGAGCATGTACCCATCTGAGACTCTAGGCACATCGTCTGGGCAACGAACCCACCCTACTATTCATGCTGCCGCAGCTACAGTCTATTTTTAGCATGCTAGCTTGATGACAGCTAGCACAAGTATGTCTCCTTGAGCTGGGAATCACACCTGCAGCTAAAAGTGTTGAAAATACCCTAAAAGATCACACAGAAATATATGTTGTGGGTTAGGAGTTGCATGTTAAATTCTGAAAAAATGATGTTATTTTCACCTAAATTTGTCATTTGAATAGTAAATGCAATAAGCTGTGTCATCTTGAGTTGTACTGGAAAGTTTCATGGTGTCCCTGTATTGGAGATGGAGGAGATAGAAGAGATTGGCTGTCACCAGGTGCCTTAATCAGCATCAAAGCTGTGGTCTTCCCATTAGCTTCAATCCAGCAGGGATCTGACCCTCTTTGGTTGGAACTGAAATAGCTCATGAGGCTGGGACTGAGTTCCATAATATCTTCTTACTTTTGAGGCTAATTATTGCTGCCATTACAAATCATTCTGTCGTGCTTCTGAGGAATTATTGGTTTATTCGATATAATTGAATCAACCTGATAATTAGATTAATTTGATACTCACCCACTTTCTTTTTTGTTTGTATGTATTTTATGTTTTTGCTTAGTTATTTAGTTTAGTTAATGAAATACTGTATACACATTTGGAAGCCTGAGTGGTTTGGATGTTCCTCCCCAGAAGTCAGGTTTATAAACGCAAGGGGTGCCTAGGTAAATAAGAGGCAACTGTGTGACCCACCTACTAGTGGTCCATTGAACTGTCCCTAAAGTCCTTCCCATAACTGGTCCCTGAAGTGGAACACTTGGTTTTTGAGGGAAAATTGATCATTTCTCTCTATAAGCAACATGGGTTCCAGAACCTTTGAGGGACTGGTGTGGTAGATAGGAACTGGTCAACCTAAAGACTGACCTGTTACCCATGAAGTCTATACTCCTCACACAGTGCTTACTACCTTGAGTAGTCTCACTGAAGTCATGTGGGACATACTTATAGTTGGAAGCACTATGCCAAGCTGAGTTTGTAGGAGTTGACCCCTCGTTTGGTTATTTTTGTTTCTAATGTATCACTTGCTTCTACCCATACATACTGCTGTGGTGAAGGAGTTTGTTGTACTTTAGTGTTCAGATTTGGCAGAAGAGAAGCACCTTGAATGAGGAGACAGAGGATAAGGCTGGAAGAGGCTGGCTCTTTCTGGCAGGACACCCTATACAGGGTTCATTATACATACTCTTATTATAGACGATTAATATTTTCCAAAGGGGGAGGCTAACACATATTGGTGTGTGCTAACTGGTTAAAGGTAACTGACTGTGCCTAAAGTACCTGCATGCCAAGTAATTTGTTTGTGAGTGCATATTTTGATTTATGCCTGAAAATGTGGTTTATTTATGGCAGGCCCACCAAAATGCCCATCTGTTGGTAATTTGCTTTAAAAGATGTTGTTTTCTTGATGGGTCATATTCTCTATTCAGTTATACCAATGGAATCCCAATCAGTACCTGGGGGGTTGCGTGGCTGTAACTGAGGCCACGCTGCTCCCTTTTAGTGTGCTGGCCAGTGTGAGAAACCCTTTTCCAGCCTCCCCTTTCCTTCCCTTTCGATCAGCAGTTTTCAAACTTTTTGAGCGGAGCCCCCGCTTTGAATTACAATTACAGATTTTGAGCGGAGCCCCCCCCCCACAACCCAGACAAAAATAGGCACAATACCTGCCCCCCCTCAGGTTTTCAGGGTGGGGAAGGGCACATGCGACAATCTCTGAGGGCGGAGCCAGCGCTGGGCATGGAGGCTGCTGGCAGTGTAAATCGGTGCAGCCGTGGTGGATGTTGACACTGACCCACAGGCTGGGTGCCCCGCTGAGGTGAATCAGGGGGTGGAGGTGGTGCTCCCTCCCTGAGCCCCGTCATGCAGAGCTGAAACCTGAGCCGCCTGACGTCACCTCTCGCCCCCTTGAACATTCCTCAGTTCCGTAGAAATATCAGTACATGAGTACATCCAACATATTGAAAAATCTTTTGTTGACTTTTTTATATGATCAAAATCCTTAGGGTGAAATTGTGGCACAAAACTACAGTCCTACATTGGTAGCAGTGCAGAACTGCATCACCAGAGAAGGCATTCTGTTTTAGGGATACTCAATCCCTCTGGTGTTCCTGTCAAACACAGCTGCATTGACACCATAAAAGAGGATTCAGCATCCAGTCCCCTTACCCTTAACAGAGGCTAGTCACAACAGTGGATCTCAGCAAGTGAAGTCATCATGTCCCCACTGTGCTTGGCCCCTGTGTATGAGGGGCCCAATGGAGGCCAAGTCTCCTTTCACCCTCTCTATCCTTTGCACGTTCAGGCTAGGGCCAGGTATAATGTGGCCCTTAATGTATCAAGAAAATTACAATACACTTCCCATTAGATATTATGTATGGAAGCTCTCTTAATAGATTGAGTGACTTTAGGTTATTCTTCTGTACATATCATATACTCTTAAGACTATTCTGTGTCAGTGAACAGTAGAAAGTATGGCAGAAAGGATTACATACCGTCACGCTAAATTACTTCTAACTTTCAAACAGATTTTAAGCAAGCTGACATTACACAAGCTAGAAGCATCTTCCAAATGTCAGTTTAAGAACCCGAAGGTGCTAATAAAAGCAAAGATTAAAATATACCTACCTGAACAGAAGCAGGACTGCTTGGGGAAAAGTCTGAAAATTGTTGTTTCTGTTAATTTGATTATTGTCCCTCATGGCAACTTTACCAAATACCTGCAAGCAGAAGTTGGGATCAAATATTATTTTTAATTCCATTCTACATAATTTTGTCTAAATGAACAGTGGCCATAATCCATCAGTTTAAATTAGCATCTCTGTGTATGAAAAACAGTTTTACAAATATGATAATTGCTTTCTCTGATTTCTTCACTTCTTCCCTGGATAATGCAAATCTGACAACATGCAGTAAATATTGCATATTTGGAGAATAGGTCTTTAAACTTTCAGTGCAACATCACTGAATCTATTATTATACGTTTTATATTCTCCTATGTTCTGGGTCAGATTATGTTATCTTTATTATTTATATTACACTAGCACCTAGTGGTCACAACTGAGATAAGATCCCATTTGTGCTTAGTGTTGCATATACTCAGAGTAAGACATAATCCCTATCCTGAAGACTATGCAATCTAAATAGACAAGACAGACACAGAGCAGGGAACTGAGGCACAGAGCGTTGAAGCAATTTGCCCAAAGTCATATAGTCAGTCAGTGGCAGCCCAGGGAATTGAATCGAGAACTCCTGAGTTCAAGTTCAGTGCCTTGACCACATAACCAGCCTTCCTTTCCCAGTAGAGTATTTCAGATATTATATGACATTGTATTATATATGTATGTGATATTACAGAATATTAGAGACCATTATCCTACCTGTTTTAGGAAGATTTATATTATTGTGCTGTACATGCGTAATGTAAAATTAAAAATCATAAGGGCAACTGTCCCGTTCTGGTGAATGAATGGGGAAAAGGGGAGAATCAGAAAGGAAAGCCACTCCATATAGGATGTTCCTCACCCCAGTCTAACTGTAGTGGAGACTTCCCTCTTTCCTGGGCTGTGCCAAACTCTTATACCCTTTGGGGACACAGGAATTCACATGGGGGTCGTTCTAGCACACAGATCTAGCCTAATGTCTTTATTAGCATGGGCAGAACCTCAGTGTCATGGGAAAGAACAGTCTATCAGCGGGAATATGGCAATATACTCATTTTCAAGGGAAAATTACTCATAATTACCTGCATTCCGATAACAGCATAGATGAAAAACAGCATAGCTATCAGAAGAGCAACATATGGCAGAGCCTAAAACAATGGGAAAAGCCTTCTATTATTTTTTAATAATTTCAATTTGTGGAGCTTTTTTTAAAAATAATTTAGCCCTTCTATACAGATTTATCCAAGATTTTAGTTTTTGTACAAATTATTAAAATGTCAGATAAGAACTCAAATCACTTAATACTTTTCCATATACAATGGGCACACTATTAGAGTTTATAGCCCAGAATCTCCCCTGCTGGCAAATCTGTTCAACACAGAAAAAAGGGGTGGGGCAGTCAGGGACTTGTAGCCACTTCCTGATTCTCAGGGCAGACCTGCTGAGGCTTTGGTCTCAGTGTCAGTTAGAGGAGTCTAGAGGCTGCTCTAACTTATGACAACTAGCGTGGCTCTTACGGGACCATATGCCAGTTGAGAATTGGAAGAGTAGTGGTGTGCTTTAAGCCCTCTCAACCATGACATGTCCTCCCCCATGATACACCCCTATGTTGTGGGGAAGAGGCAGTTTATTCCAGGTGAGAGCTACCCTATGCTAGGGGAACTCTCAGCTAGCTCCTTAGAGACAGGTTAGGCCACTTTGCTCTGTCTAAGCAATGTAGAGTAGCCAGAGGAGGGGACAGAATCTGAACTGACATGTAATATATGCATGTCAGTGGCATGGATGGCACTTCCACTCTTCAGAATCAGCATATTACAACCAAATAATAAATATTTCAGATGATTTCTGCCAGAAAGATATTTATTTATTTCAAAACATCAGTCCTTCTATTTTATTTTAATTACAGTTAGCCCCAGATTCTCCAAAAACGTAAACACTTAATATTATACATGTCAGTAGTTCGATCGATTTCATGTGCATAAGTGTTTGCAGTTTCAGGACCTTAGACATCTATCTGTTAAAGAGCTAAATACCTCATTTACATAATCACAAAGTTAAAGCATTTGAAGACATGTTCATATCCCTCTGAGAATTTTTGATCCCAACAAGTATTGGTAATCATCTATCTTTAGTTATGTATGCTGTAGGGGAACATGGCCTACATAAATATGTCATATATAACTTATTGTGCAATTGTATGAAAAGCCATATTTAGAATTACAAAGTCACTTGTAGAATAAGTACTCTGGTGCTTATAGATCTCATTGTAAAACCTAAGATTACAAGACTAAGGGTAAAATCCTGGCTGCATTGAAGTCAATAGCAACGCTTTTATTGACTTCAGTGGGGCCAGGATTTCATCCCATATACACGTCTACCTCGATACAACGCTGTCCTCGGGAGCCAAAAAATCTTACCGCGTTACAGGTGAAACCGCGTTATATCGAACTTGCTTTGATCCACTGGAGTGCGCAGCCCCCCCCCCCCCCCGGAGCGCTGCTTTACCATGTTATATCCAAATTCGTGTTATATCGGGTAGCATTATATCGAGGTAGAGGTGTATTTTAAATTCCATGTAATGAGCAGTAACATATAATTACAAGAGTAATATTTTGCTACTTGCATCCTGAGCCATAAAAATTAAATTAGATTTATTTACAATTAAAAGGCAGATTTAACATTATCATGCTCACCTGAAATGACTTAATAAATGTCCACAACAATGTTCTGATTCCTTCACCCCTGCTGAGAAGCTTCACCAATCGCATCACTCGGAAGAGACGGAAAAAAGTGATGGAGATTCTAGCGCTGTCTTCAGAGTTCTGAAGGGTATCACGGAGAAGTGAAACCAAATAAAAAGCAGAACATGCAACACTTTCAGAAAAACAACAACAAACACAATGGTGAAAGAGGTAAGATTTGAAAATGTACTTTAGGGTCTTTTCATCTTTATAAGCATGATATGAAAGGAAAAATTACATGCTAAGAACACAGGATCTGTAGAAATGCTTCACACATCACATGCATTTCCAAGTTTCCTAGTTTGTTAATAGGATCATGTTGGGTTCATTTGTAGTAGAGTTCAATAGTACATTGACAACGAATGCAAACCACTGCATACACTTTGCTAGTAGGACAATTATGAAAAATACAGAAAAATCAGTGGAAAAAATAGACATGGTCAAAAGAATAAACTCAAGTAGAGGTACAACCACTGGGGTCAGTTTACTAATCTTACCCCAGACTCATCAGTTGTGACAGTTTCAGTTGGCTTTGGCTTTAAAAAATTAAGAACATTATATATTAAAATCAAACAAAAGATAAAAAAAATTAATTCAACTTCACCATAAATAGGAGGAAGGACATTTTGAATTTCTAAAGGTAAATTAACAATTTTTGTTTGTTTCTTGGATAAACATGGTTATCCTCATTAGAAAATACTCCTTAACATTTCCTATGACATTACTGGTTGAGTAAAACCAAATACTACAAGCTTACTGTCAAAAAGCTAAAAGGAGTCACTGTAAACTAAATACTAAAATAGGCCCTACCCCTGCTTCCATGCAAGCCAGTGTGAGTTTTGCCACTGTCTTCAATGGGAGCAGGATGTTTCAAATTGTAGATATAAACAATAAGTGAAACTGGAGACAAAGACTTTTGTGTTAAAGCAGCATCTCAAAGTCCCTTTGCTGCTGAGCTCTTTTTTTAGGTTTAATTCATCCTTCACTGGTTGTCCAACCATGTTCTAATCACTGGGTATTGATATCACATCACGAGTTTCTTAAAGTGAAGTGACTCACTGAATTATTTAACTGAACTATTCTTTGCTCAACATTCTTCTCTGCAGTGCTTAACAGAAACAGATACTACTTTGCTAGAGAGAGACACAAACATTTTTAGTGCAGTTGATGTTGTTAGGAAGACAGCCTTTGCTGTAAGCTTTGTCATTGCCAATGATAAAAAACATTTCTCTTTTATTCCTATCCAGGCATGTTTTGAGTTTGATTGTTAAATAGGTATGTTAGAATTTCAAGGTCTAAAAACTAACCATCATAGTCCTAACAATTTACATGGAATTTTATACATATCTGACAATTGTGGACCAAATTCTAGGCTTCCTCTACTCATGGGAGGAGGAAAGGGAGGTAGAAAACCACTCCAAGGTTCTCCTTGAAGAGTTTTCCCCAGATGGTTCCATCAGAATCAAGTGATGATGAGGACAGAGTAGGTAGAGTTGGCACTCCCTAGGAATGAACATAGGGTTTCACTCTCGGAACCTACAGATCCCTGGCAGAATAATACTTATGCAGGCTCTGGGCTTCCATGCTGATTCTGAACACACTGCCCATGCTCCAGAACTTAGCCAGTACAACTCCACTGCAGCGGTGCAAAACAAACACCAAAATATATGAGCCCATTACAGCCAGATCTTTATTAGTAGTATTAAGAGTCTAATTGTTGTGCCGTTTGCTTTTTAGCCAACATAGGTACTATGAAGGGACCACAAGGGGACTGTGGAATCAAAATAATCATGTTTTCTAATTATATACAACCTGCAAATCCTATCTAACTATATACATTGCTGCTGTGGCTAGGTTCTAGTAGTTTCTGAAATATAGAAAACAGTAAGGGATACTAAAGGCATTAAAAGCTATTTAAAAGAAAACTACCCAATTCCTAAGCACTGCACTAATGCTAACTGAGGGCTAGGTCCTGTCCTCAGAAATATGAGCAGACAACACCATGAAAAGCACCTTGTAAATCAGATACAGTGCCTGTGCTCTGTAAGCGTTTGTACAAAACACACAGAGAGGTTCAAAGAAAGAAGTGATATCAGATCATTGCTGCATAGGAAACTCACTGAATATATATATAAAAAGAACCCTCAAGATAAATCATTTACATAGTGACCTACTTAAATCAACCGCAGATCAGCACTAGTACATATAGACACACAGCTTGTTAAAATATTGGTGCAGTTGTTATTTTCTACAGAACTAACAATTCTTTTTCAAATCCTCTTAAAAATAAAGGGCCATGGAGCTAGGAAGATTTACACCAGTTGAAGATCTGGTCCAAAATTACAAAATCTTCCCTGTATAGTGTTTTTGTAGCTGTGTTGGTCCCGGCATATTGGAGACACAAAGTGGGTCAGGTAGTATCTTTTACTGGACAAACTTCTGCTGGTGGGAGGCAAGCTCAAAACAATATCAGAGAAAGTTGGTAATATTTTGTGTTTACCAACTGTGACAAGATCTCTTTACACATCTAAAGACTGGGAGTTAAGATACTGATTATAAAAGAGACTGTCCAGGACAAAGATGACCAATGTATTGGATAGCAGGCTTAAGCTCCATCTTTTCCATGTGTTATGATTTAATAAATACTTAATTCCTATTCCTGAATAGTAAGACAGAGACTAGATTACCAAATTTGTATGTGAATAGTACCACTGCAGGGGCTCAAGCGAAGACGAGTGTAAAATCCCTCTTTTTGTTTTCCTATCTAAAGGACATTTGTGTACATGCACATTCTCCTCTCATAATTCATCTCTTCCCCCCAGTTTCCTTAGTCTAAGTGGTCTTAATCCTTTATTTGTGACAGCTAATCTGCAACTGCTAGAGAGGGTTATGATGTCATAGACAAGGAATTATGAATTATAGATCCTGGTGAGAGCAGGCCAGGAATGAGAAAAGAATCCTCCTTAAAATGATATACAGTAGAATAATAACCAGTATGGGGCTAGGCATTAGAAACAAAAATGAAAATATTTCCAGTGAAGTGTTCTTTTTTTCTCTAGAGGCCAAAAACATTCAACTTTTGTCCCTTACTTTCAATACCAAAGCTTTAAAGTCAGACCCTTTTTATCTAATCGCTCTCTCTCTCTCTCTCTCTCTCTCTGGCATTTATAACACATCTGTCAGGGCAGTATCTAGGTGTCTACTAAAAGGAATGATTGTAATTAATGTAACTGTGTGATAATTCATAGAGTACACACATACACATTGAGAAGCAAAAACTTCATTTTAAAGGGATTAATGTGGTTAAGGGTAATATACGTTCATTGCAAACCTTTAAAAGCAAGGAATGTCAAAGTGTGGGACATCTTTTAACTGTACTCTAAATGTCCACACAGCATGTTTCTACTGACAATGACACAGAGCATCTTCACAAAGGAACTTTCTTCCACCTCCTACTGATAATCACCCTAATATAAAATCTTAATTACAATCTCTGCAACATTAGCTAATACTCAGTGTTTACGTATGTGAACAGAATAAGCGGGTGGCATGTTATGTGTTTGTGGTACAAATATGAGGTTATAATTCAGATTTTGGGGTTGGGCAGAGAGGGCTCTTTTTGACCTTGCCTGTTGACAAAAGTGTGAGTTTGAAGAACTACTTCCTGTAGGCAGCCTGTTGAAACCTCCTGCATCAACTCCTCTGATGAAAAGGGTGTATTATAGGCATCCAACCAAACTGAGCATTGACTGGCATATGTCTGCCCAATCTGGTGGGGGTTTTGTATTTGAAATCACCATTTATATCAGATTACAGTGACATGATTTGAGATTTGGTTTGTCACTCAATTTGTCTTGGGCATAAGGCTATGGAATAGACACACTCACAATCACTGAACCAAATTCTGTCTTCTGCCTTCCTTAATTGCCTCGCTGCACTTAATGGGGTGGCCAGGTATGGATAAGATAAGAGTTTGGCCTAATGTTGCTATCTTTTCTCTCAGCCATGCTCCAACTACACCAAGAGCCTAATTCAAAAAAAACATTTAAACATGCTCAATTTTAAGCATGTGATAAAGTCCATGCTTATGAATAGTGTTTTAATAGCATGTGTTTAATAGTGTTTTAATTGCCTGGCCATTCTTATGTTCTGGTGAATCACAGGCCAAATCAGCAGCTTTCTTTACCCTCCAAAAAAAAGATCAACTGAGAACAAACCTTTCCCTTAGACTTCCTGATCCAAATATTCACAACCTGCTAACAATCTAACGCCATGTTTTTCTTGTTGCATACAGAGAAGTAAATATATCTCTCAATTACTTCAGTTATTATCTCAGTAATAACTCTTCTGACATCTCTCACCCTGCAGTGAAAGTAAAGTGGCAAATAAACCTTCTGACTTTGGAAATGCATATCTTTTAAGCTACACTATATCAAACTGCAAACAATGCAAAACTGATTACATCATGCATTTGAAGCAAACTGCAATTCTGTGATAAAATATTAAAATATATATATGTACATATATGATGTGAGACAGTGGATACGAGTAGACAGTGTAGATCAAATGCTTCCTGTTATAGAAGTATATCAAAGGGCACTATGTTTTGCCAGGGTGTGAAGCATTAATTTATTGATATGATGCAGCAGGAAAAATCTGAGATACAAATATATGGTGACAATAACATAGGTAAAAAAAGCATCCAAGTTGTTAAAATATCTTTAAAAACATGAAGGGCACAATGATGTTTTTTAAGAGCATAAAGACAGTGATTCAAATGTGGCTGTTGTTTTTTTTTTCATAATATTAATGATGCCTATGGTGATCCTAATTCAAAAACCAATCAAGTGCTTACATATATATTGTTCAGTAAATATTTGGAAGGATATATTTATGTAGGGAAATCTAATATGGGCATGGGAAATAATTATTTTCCCTCTAAAACACATGCATTTAGTACTATAATATTATATTTTAAATGTTGCATTTATATCATACCTATTGAAATAAGTGTGAATTGACCAGATTACTAAATGACTGTCCCTTATTTAGTAATACTAACCAAGGGCCCTGATCTTGGAAAGGGATCCATCCCTGTGGACCCTTACATTCACATGGTCAGAGTTACCTTATATTATGAGTCATCCTGATAAAGTAACTCAATTATCATAACTTAACACCTCCATGAAAATAACTCAGAAGATAACTAATATTTTAGGGGTAGTATGTGGATTTATTATTGCAATCGTGCTTTGATGTGCTTAGATGGAAAGCTCTATATAAAAGCACAGTTTTCTGAACTATTCTTAGACATAAAAAGATAAATTTGCAAACAAGGCTTAAGCTGAACCTGCAAAATATGCACAAACAGTAAATGCATTCACAAAACCAATATTCACATGAAAAACATGCGTGATTGCAAATGAATATATGCAAATACCTAGCTGTGCAAGTGACCCTTTAGAGCCAGATTCTGCCACTGTTAGTCATGCTGAGTAGTAGCTTAGGTACTTCGCAGGCAATCTCATTTAGTTCAGTTAGACTACTCTGTGAGTAACTGCTCCCCACTGTCAGCAAACGGTTCACAATCTAGCCTCATAGTCTGCATGTGCAAACATGTTTTTTGAGTACAGTTACCCCTGTATCTGCATATGTAAAAATGAGTAAATTAAAAATAAAGGCCTGATTCTAATCTCACATTGGTGTAAATGAAGAGTAACTCTGGTGAAGTCAAAGGGTGAAATCCTGACCCTATTGAAGTCAATGAAACTTTTGCCACCAGTGTAAAATCAATGCAAGTGAACTACAACCCAAATGAGGACCTAAAGATCCCTTCTTTGTTTTGTTTGATTTGCAACCGTAAATTTAGACTGAAAATTATTTGTAAGTCAATATTATACAATTTATAGCCCTGGAATGCTAAAGTGGTATTTCTTTATGCCCATAGGACAGACTGGCCAAATTCTATTTCTATGGGGGATCTTCCTGGCTCGTCCTACTGCCCTGGCCCACTGATGTCTGCAATGGTAGATTACAAAATTTTACAAGTCTCACCTATGTTCATTTACAGACTCATAAATTCCAAGGCGAGCAGGGACCAATGTGATCATATAGTCTGACCTTCTGTATAATATAAGCCAAAGGACTTCCCCAAAATAATTCTAGCTGGAACTATTTTGGGGAAGTTCTATGGCCTGTGTTATAGAGGAGGTCAGACTAGAATATCACAATGGTCCCTCCCTGTTGTCCTTAGAATCTATGAAACCATCAATAAACATAAGTAAGACTTGCAATATTTTAAAAGAGGTGAGTCAAATTTGAATGGTTTTACTGGGGAAGCGAGAGCCAAGATTACTGGTACTGACACCTTAGGCCCTGTTTCAGCGAAGCACTTAAAATGTGCTTAACTTTAAGCATGAGATCAGTACCATTGGGATTAAATAAAAGAGATACAGTTGAGACCAGGAAAGCAAACCTTCCATATTTTTTTTACATTTTAGCAGCTCGTGAACAATCAAATGTTAATGGTGAAAAAGTAAAAAGCATGTGAATGTGAAGCTCTTGTAGACAATCTACCAGTGTACAACACAATGTGAACATGCTTCTGAGTCAGCACTGACGGTCATCCAAACTGTTTCTCAGTGACAAATGCAAAATGTAAAATAACCTTTCTGTAACCACAAGCTCCAAATGTATCCTGTAATTACATTTCAGAAATATTTATCTTTGATTATCTTGTGGTTAAGTTACATATGTTCAAATCCCAGACTGCAGCAATCACATTTCATGACTCACAGTCACTGTTCTCTGATTTTTTAATATCTTTTTTTATTTAGAAGGAACAATTTAGATGACCAAGCAAGATCTTGTGTGTCATTGGAAACTCCAGAAAACAAAATGTGAACAAAGAAATAAAAAATATTATATGGCTTTAGTAGTGCTTTTATTATTTAAATTGCTATACCATATATATATTTATTAATATATACTTGCCTCTAAAAATTTCTAAAAATAAAATGAACATGAAAACCAATTAGGTGGCAGAAAAGAAATATTGGCAGACGGTAGGGAGATTAAATGACAGATTAACTAAAAGAAACAACAACGGCAAACTGTGTATATATATTGGTCTGAGGTTATCTATATCATAAAATGCGTCAAGGAACACATGTGGTTCCTGGGCATGGCCTTGATCCTGCAGAATGCTAAGCACTCTTGTGAGGTTCTAAGCACCCTGAACTCGCCCTGACTTGCATGGGAGTCGAGGGCATTCAATATCTGATATGACTACATAGCAAAATCCTTTCCTGGACACACAGTGAAAGAAAGGTTACAGGACCACAAGAGTCAATCTTCAGGCATCATATATATTATTATAAAACTTTGAAATAATCATATCTTATAGAATAACAAATTGAAAAGATGACGTATTTTACTAGATTTCATACTACCATCAGTATGACACTTAAATGAGAAGTCCAACCCATTCACTTGAACAAGTTGAGTCAGGTACAGATCTCACACTAATGTAAATATAAAGTAATTCTATTGACCCTTGGAGTTATTCTGGATTACGCTAATGTAAAATCAGAATGTAGCCCAGTTATTTTCACAGAATGAGGCAATTTCTATGTGGAAATATATAGAAATGTTCAGCTGTTGGTCTGAACATCCCTATGTGTTGGCGAGACTTCTAAGACCTTGCTGACCCTGAGATTTAATCCACTAGTGTAGCTGCACCAGTGCAAACCTTTATGTAGATATGATTTACACTGCTGCAAAACAGTTTGCACTGGTGCATCTTACAAATGTTTTTAACTACACTGGTGTAAATAGTGCAGGTGCAGCTACAATGGTGCCTGAAATCTCAAAGACAATGCCTTAATAACATCCTTGCGGTGCTACAAATATCCCAAAATCAATCCATTTTCTATCACGGTTAGAAAAAAAAGTAGTGTTGTATATAACATATTGGAGGATGCCATTGAAAAATGTTAATAAAGTGATTTTGAAAATATAAGATTCTAATTTTAAAAGTTTTGATCAGTTAAATGGAGACGAACAAAGTAGGAATACTCACTAGATCACAATCAGTAGCCATATAAAAGCCGAAATTTTTTATAGAGTCTACAGTAACTAATATTTCATGTTGGAAATGGGAAATCAAACCTAGAAACCAACTACAACATATCCACACTTTCACAAACAAATTAAGCACACTAAATGTGATACAGAGTAAAAACAGAGATGAAAAAAGAGTCTGTTGTGCAGTAGTAGAAGACATCAGCAATGAGACTTTTCTATAGTGAGAAGGCATGAAAGGCTCAGAAATGAAAGTGCTAACACTTTAAATCTAAACACAAAATATAGCGCATGCACGGAACTAGAGCTCTCCAGTTTTATCTCCAGACAATTTTCAAGCCAAATACGTGAATTAGTACAGTCATAGAGTTTATCACAGATGAAAACTTAGCAGTAATCAGTTATACTTACAAATAATGCTGTCAGATAAACCACTGTTAACACAGTGTTAACCGCAGACTATCATAATTATATCTCGTATACTATTTTCACCACCCCTTCATATGTGAATACATTTTGTAGCTTTAAGGGAAAGCAATTTTAGGTGGCCACGTTTCTGTATGTCCCAAAAGTCATACTTCCCCATACAAAACAACATTTGTGTATGCAAGCTGGATAATAAATAACTACTTGAGCTAAACTTGGAAGTCCAAGTTTGGGGCATCAAAAAACTTGGGCCTCGAAAAACCATGACAGGCAATTTTGGGCACACAAATGTAGAGGCCGCTTTTGAAAATCTGGCCAATGAAGTGCAATTATCCTTAAGAAATGTCTCTGTAAAAATGGAATAATGGGGGTTCTATGTTCACTGTCCCATATGACCATCCAGCTCAAATTTACTCAGTCCACTAGTAAAAAGATTTCTTTCCCTTAACTACCAGCTGTGCAAAGTCTGCATGAAATCTGAAAGTCAAACTGTGTTCTTTCTGGCTACCGCATCATCACCATTGTTCTCAAACCCCCCTGTGTAGTAGTAGCCAGGGTAATGAGCAGCTTGTATACTGTACATAATTCAAAATATTCTACACTTGTCAAAACCAAAAAAGAACGGAATTTTACTATACAGTAACTTAAAATTATTTTGATCATGTTTATTCTCTTATTTGTTAATTTTCAAAAATTTCTAATCCACATAGGAATTTCAAGTTCTTAGTACAAATTAGCAGATACCTACTGTGTGCTGGTTTAGACATTTAAAAAATTATATTATAACCTGATAAAGCAGCATATTTGTTTCCATATCAGGTTTCAACACATGTATACATTTTATTAAATGTGTATTACAGTGCTTACCAAATAGGCTAGGACCAAAGAAGCTTAAAGCTTTGCATATTATTGTCTCTCAACTATAACTACTCTGACTGATTTAGGCCCACCCCCATCATTCTTCTCCCTTCCCTTCTTCATGTCCCTTGAGGCACTAGGAAGGAAGAGATACTATGCTCCCCAACATGACTTTGACCAGCCCCTAAACAGGCTGTGTATGTAGGGGAAGCTAATCGTGTCCTCCCCTCCTCTTGCACATCCCCTCAAAAGCTGGCTAGAAGCTGGGCCATAGTTTGTTATTTATTCCTTCTCATAGTTTATCTTGCTTGGTGTAATGCCAGTAAGTGTGATATAAACTAAACAGAAAGCATCTACTTTCTATATCTGCTACCCTGCATGTCCTTGGGAAGAGCTCTCTCCCTTGCCCAAATAGTCTCATCCAGAATGTTTGTCAAGAGGCTGTGGCTCAAAATTTTGGCCAATCTAAGATGGGTTTATGGAATTCACAAGCTTTTCAAACTGCATTGAAACTCCAGAACAATTTCCTGGAGGAAGGAAAGAGGAAAAGCAGTAAGTGCTATGCTCTTTCTCAGCAACTGAGAGCACCCTAATTCCACCAGCCTGGGAGACATGAATTCCTAGATCATTCTCAAACCCTAGGACTCCCACCTGAAAGTACATGGCTTATTAAACCACTGAGCCTTGAAGATCACTATTAGACGCCTGACAGATTAGGTCAAATTACTCACAAAAAATTGAAATGGGTGTTAGCAAAGATCTGTTTTTTCCTTATTTAAAAAAATTAAATGATTTAAAATATATTCAGCATATATGTAGAAAGAAAAATTAATACTCATTGTTTTAATATTTTATGTCTGTGAGTGCATATATATGTGTATCTATCTATCTATAGTTAGAGCTATATCTGTATCCGTATCAATATTTTAGTTTTTTACTCTAGAATGTAAAATATGGATTTATAGGGCAAAGTTTACATTTTCTGTATTGATGACAGCAATTACTTTTGAGTGCATGAACAGTTGTTACTTACATTAACTTCTGTTATAGCAATATCAACGACGCTACCAACAACAATTAAGGCATCAAAAGTGTTCCATGCATCAGTGAAATAGTGCTGTTAGGACAAGCATTCAGCAGAAAGAGAGCAAGAGAAAAACACAAACAGAAAAAGAGAAGAAAAGGACAGTGTTATAACACAAAAACATTCTAAACTTCTCTGATGTACCAACATACAGTCTTTCTGTTTGAGATAATCAGAAATGAAAAAGGCTATTTATTTCCCATATCAACATAACTGAGCTATGACTGGCCTGTTTCTAAATGCAAAGTTTAGAAATGTTGGATTAAAATCTGTGACTTGTCCAGATGATGGAAATAGTGGGGAGACAGAGAAAGAAGTGGGGACTGTGGGAATTAAGCTGAGGTATACTCACATCGGCTTCACTGAGAACGACGTCTACTATGCTGCCAATAACGATGAGGGAGTCAAACGCATTCCAGGCATCACTAAAATAGCCCTGAACAGAGCAGGCAGGGTGCAAATGTTTGTGATTACACATGAAATGTCAAATATTTGCATACTTCTGTTTAGTTTTGCATAAACAGAAATTACTTAAAACAAAACCTGTGATCTAATGAGAAAACAAAACAAACAATATTGCCTACTGAAGGAAAAGTATATTTCTATATATATATACACACATATAAGTATATATAGCAAATATATATATACATGTGTATATATACACATGTACATACACACACATATCTTATAAGCACCGACGTGGCAAATAGGAATTATATCGAACTCTGTTCATTAGACTCTCAGCAGTGTTGTAACAATTGTTACTTACACATCCTGACAGGTGCTAACAAAATAACTTTGATGTTGGAGATATAGGTCCATCCATGTTGGGACCTCCTTTGTGTTGTGACTTCCTGAAAGTCTGTGACAAGGGTCAGACGCTTCCCTTAACTACACATCCTCAATTCCCATTCAGATAAATGAGTTTGTGCATGAAGATCAGAGGGTAGAATTTGGTCCTATATAGGTAAATTAATCATTTAGTGCACAGAGTTAAGGCTTAGTAACTCAGATGTCTACATAGCAGCTGGAAGACATACACATGCTAGCGCTTTTTGAGCTACCATGCTAAAAATAGCAATATGACTGTGGTGGAATAGGTGGCAGCTCAGGCTAGATGCCTAAGCACAATCCTGGCTGACCTCTTGAGTACGTACTCGGCAGCTAGCCCAAGTCACTTCCCATGCCACTGCCCATACCTGTTAGCACACTAACTCGAGCAGAACCAAACTTCTCAGCTGCTGTGTAGCTCTACCCAAAATGTGTTAGCATTTAGGGCCTGATCCTGCACTACTGAAATCAATGAGTTTGTTTTTGATTTCAATAGGAACAGGAACAGATCCTTAATGATGCAGCTTCAGCTACTACACTGCAAAAAATTTATGTAAATCACTTAATTCTGTTTCCTCAGACCTCCTCTGACTTTAAATATATCCCATTAATATAGCCTATATATGTTACTGATGCACCAAATGGTCATAAAATAGTAGGAATGACTTAGGGACCAATTCATCGCTGCCCTATGGGTCCCTCACACCAGGTTGGCTGGCACAAAGAAGGATTTTAACAGAAATGTTGTTGAGGTATTTCTCTTGGTTAAACTGGGACTAAATCAAGACACTGATAACAAATCCAGATGTCAAATATGACTCTACAGAAAATATAGATGTATAGGTTTTCTCTTATAATTATATTTGGGTCTTATCTGGTCACTGAAGAAATCCAGATGCTCTACTGCAATTTACTCAGATTTCAATATAATGAAACCTATGGGATGACCATATGTGTTCATTTTTCTCATACAAACACTGTTTTGCCAGCTAATCTCTGCAAATGAATCTAGAGTGGACAACAACATACACTTTGGGAGAAATCTTAAAGCAATCTGGATCTCCTACTGATGTCAATAGACTAGAATCCTGGGTCAATTAAAATATTAGGAAAACATCTACTTTGCTTTCATAGTAATAGTGCATTTTTTAAAAAGCATTAGCTTTTTGGTTTTAGTGCAATTTGTAAAAAATAAATGTATCAAAATAGATAAACAATCAAGAGTGCTAACCTAAAATTAATGTCTATACACCTTTCTTATTAGCACACCATTTACTGTAAAGAATTTTTTAAAAAAATCAATAGATTTAAGTTGCTATCATAACACAATAAGAGGCATTTCTTTAATTGCAGACCTAAGCAAAATGAGATATATATAATTATATTTATAATTTTGCTAATTTGTTTCTCAAAATTTGGCACCTCCTGAAGTTTAGATATTTTTGACAAGCTTCTATGGTTGAAAATTTTTCACTCTGAAACGTGAAAATGGAAATGATGTGGAAATTCGCTCTTGAGAATTTTGAATGAGCTCCCCGGGAAGGAGACAGCTCTGTACAATGGTCTAGGCAGGGCAAGGAGCACAGGGCTGGGAGTCACAAGAGGCTGAGTTCTATTTCCATCTCTGCTATTGTCTGGCTTAACAATGATCTACACTTATACAACACTTTACAAATATTATTTTTAACTATCAACCATCCAACGAAGAATGTAAGTATCACTGCTATTCCATATTGCAAGTGGGGGAAGGGCGTCAGTCTGGTCACCACTCATGTCCCTTTGTGTTGCATTAACTAGCTATCTGTAGTTGGCCATCAATTCCAACACAGGATGATTGGTGTATTTAGCATCCCAACCAACCACATCCGGATCTCAAACCTATGTTCACTCTTGCCCCACTCCTTTCCATGAACAAATCATTCCTATTGTTTCTGTTAGATATCATGGGACACCACCTCGACAATACCGAGTAATGTCTACACTAGCACTTATGTCAGCAAAACTTTTGCCACTCAAGGGTGTGAAAAAATGCCCCCCTTAGAGATATTAATTTTGCTGGCATAAGTGTTTTTGTGCACAGCGCTATGTCAGCAGGAGTCCCACTGACATAGCTACTGCTGCTCGTTACGCTGGTTTTATTACGTGGATAGGAGAGCTCTCTCCCATCGACATAATGCGGCTACACGAGTGCTCTTACAGCAGCACAGCTGTATCGGTACTGCTGTAATCTTGTAAGTGTAGACATGGCCAGGGAAGCTGCTCTAGCAATATTATTTCATCCTTTTGTTTTCCTAATTTCTTCTATTTATTTTTTAAATAAATATCTTCACTGATTTTAAACCAACGATGCAAAATTATATATAAAAAGAACAAACTAGAGATAAGCAACAGTCAGATGCTCTACAAAATCAAAATCCTGATGCGCTATGCCATCTATCCCTACTACATCTCCCTAAAGTGTAGGACATAAGTGGTGTATAAACTGTGTGTTGGTCTCTGCAGAAGGGTAAATTTCACTACAGAAAATATTATTTTACTAGACATTGCTACAATGTAAGCCACATAAATAACACATTCACATTTTGATTCCATATTGCTAAAATACCTTAAGACATGCTTATTGTATCAAATCTTTTCCATCAGTATAGACTAATATTGTTCAAAGTAATATGTAAAGCAAAAGCAAACAAAAAACTAAAAGATAAAGATGATTTTGGAGAAGGGAGAAATGTATAAATGGACAAGTCACAGCAAATAAACATTAACACACAAATTAGTAGTTTTCACCACTGCAATCACTCAGGATCAATTCACTTACTAGCCATCTTTCCTTTTTTCTTACAAAAATCTGATGTAAAACAGCATGGAAAATCATTACAAATTCAAGTAATGGTTGGCTTTCATGAAACTGTGTAAACAGTATTTACTGATGTATTACTTTAGATTTCACAGAAATATTTTCTTTTGTAAAGTGCTAGGCACACTAGACAAACTGAGTTTGGCACTTGTGAAGAATAACTTGGTTTAATCACGTCTTCCCTTTTAATTGAGATTGCAAACTTTTATTCAGCAAATGCTGCAAAGTAAAAACAACTCCTGGGGAGTACCTAGGTTACAGAATTAAATACATTTTGATCTATTATCTAAATATTTTGGTAGTCACAATGCACAACTGAAAACTTAGGGCCCAATTCTGCCAGCTACTGAGCACCCTCAGGGTACGTCTACACTCCAGTTAAAAGCCCATGGCTGGCCCGTGCCAGCTGACTCAGGTTTGAGCTAAGGGGCTGTTTAATTTTGGTGTAGACGTTCGGGCTCAGGCTGGAGCCCAGGCTCTAGGACTCTGCAAGGTGGGGAGGGTCCCAGAGCTTGGGCTACAGCCTGAGCCTGAACATCTACACCGCAGTTAAATAGACCCTTAGCCTGAGCCCCGTGAGCCCAAGTCGGCTAGCACGGATCAGCTGCAGATGCCTAATTGCAGTGTAGACATAGCCTCAATTCCCAAATCAGTCAATGAAAGTGTAGGGCTCTCAGCTCCTTGTTGCCAGATCAAGCCCTTAATATCTGGCACTCACTGATGGTTTTCTATATTTCAGAATTGAAAGGCAGTCTGCAGTATCTTGATTTGACATGCCACAATATTGTACACAGAATATCAGTCTATTTTAATCGCCATTAAGTTTGAATGGGCCTTAGAACAGGTGACCATATCTTTTACAGTACTTGACTCAACGTGCTGAAGGGACACTGTCAAATTGTTTAGGCACAACATTTTATTTATTTATTTATTTATGTGGATTTATATATAGTACAGTAATGGAGTGTCTAGCTGATGCCCCTGAGAGCTTTTAAAGAAGTACTAAGGCATGGGTCCTCAAAGGTATTTAAGGACCTTTGACTCTCACTGAACTCAATGGGAGTTAGTTGCCTAAATAACTTGAGAATCTGGGGCTAAATAAATAAACAAACCATTCTGTCAATTCCCCCAAATCAAGTCAAATAACCCAGTGACAACATAAACATAACAGAAATCAACCTCCACACAGCAACAACCCCAAACCAAAATGTAGGTTTGCTTTAAAATTTGCATTTATAGACTCAAATATTAATAAAGATGATGTTACCAGTTTAAAAAAATGTCTTTTTTATATTTAGGTTTATAAATGGCATTGACCCATTTCCTAGCCCTGTCATCTCATTTACAGCAATTAAAAACACAGCCAATAATATACTGCTGTATAAGTAGCTTTTTAAAGGACACTTCACAATAAAAAGCAAAGGTAAAATCTCCAACTGATAACAAAAGCCACCTTAAAGATATTTAATGCCTTTGCCCCCTAAGATCCTGGCTTACTAATCAACCTCAGGCAAAACTCTGACTAAACTCATGGTCCTTTCATCATGCCCTGCTGGTCAACAAATTTGGGCTCTGCTGGACCAGTGGGGGAACTGAATTCTGGAAATAAGGACCCTCTCCAGAAAATACCTTCCCGCCATCCAGGGGATCATTTCAGAAACATTCTGGGGAAGGAAAAGTTTGCTTTCCTAATGACCATATACAAAGTCTGGAGAAGTAGGGTGGTGGCAAAAAGTGGAAGACATAATGGAGTATATAGACCCTATGAAAGGTCGGGGGTGGGGAGCAATTGCATCCCTTATCCTATAGCAAATGATGCCCCTGCCTCCAGCCCCTGGATAGTCAAACATATAGACCCATGGTGATAATGTACCATCAAGAGGTCTTCATTTGGGGAGAGGCAGAGTCTCACATAGTTAGAATCCGAACAGCACAGGTCAGTATCAACATCTTGAATAGCATCCAGAGGTGAAAAGGTAGTTCATGCACTCTACAGAGCACTAGGGTGACCAGATGTCCTGATTTTATAGGGAAAGTCCCAATTTTGGAGGCTTTTTCTTATATAAGCACCTTTTACCTCCCACCCCTGTCCCGATTTTTTACATTTGCTATCTGGTCACCCTACCGAGCACTGATGTGATGTAATGTACTGCCACCACAGGGCCCCTGCATTTTGCCCTACTTGAAACGTCTGACCTGTCTTCAGGGATAGTCCTACGTAGAGCCTTTTATAGTAATCTCAGTCTTGATATCACAAAAGCATGGGAAAGACTCCATCTTCATGCTAAGCACAGATGGCATAAGGCACTTTGGACTATTAAAACTAGTTGAGACTTCAGTAGCCAATCAGCATACAGAACAGAGCCAGGACACAGAATCAGCATAATGATGGCACTGCAGCCTAAACATCTTCACTATCTCTCTTGTGGCCTCAGATAATATTAATTTTAATGTGGTGAAGCAGCTAGTATTTGAATAAGACTAGGGACATAATTAAAATAAATAAATACATACACATATTGAACAGGAAAATTTAAAGCAGAACCCAGTAGAATCTTGCAAGAGAAAGCCCTGTGGGAGTGTAGATGAGCAGTTATCCAAAACCTCACACTTTGGGTCTGAATACCAGGTCTTGGTTACACAAGAAAAAGTCAGGTGCCTAATGAGCCATAATCAGACTAGGGATGGTTTTAGCTTCATTACCTTGAACTGAAAATAAGAAAAACATTCCCCAGCAGGAAATGGAACATGAAACATACCAGACCCAGTTGAGGTAGGTCAGTAAAACTAGACTGGCCAGTTTCACTTTCCGTTTATAGCTAAATTCTGCTCTTATTTATGCTGGTGTAAAATGAGCAGAGTAAATATCGATTTCATTGTAACTGACAGCAAAATGTAGTCTAATTTCTTTTTCTGGTTCCCATTCACTATCACAGGTGGACTGTGAGAAGTGAACAAACAACATAGATGATGACAATCAAATTAGACTGTTACCATTTCTTTCCGTTTTAATCATTTAAGGTGTTATTAGAATCAGTGGGAATTAATTTTTAAGGACTTATGGGCCAACATTTTCAAAAGCGATAACTAGAATTTTGGATGCCTAACATTTTGGGTGCTCAGCTTGAGGCACTGGGCCTGATATTCAGAGGCTAACATCAAATGAAGTCAATGGAAATTTTTCAAGATGTTTGAAACCAGGCCCAAAATGTCTCAAGTGGGGCATCCAAAAAATCGAAGCATCCAAAATTAGGTCCCAGACTATCACAGAGATGCCTGAAGGTAGACCTCTGCTTCCACACAGAGCCCTACTAAAGTCAAGGATGCTCCATGTAGGCTCAGGGTACATCTGCATGCATCTCCTTGGAGGGTCAGGCAGGAACAATTTGTATAGTGTCGGTCCTGAGAGCCATTGAACCAAACTCTAAACCCTGTATATGATGGAAACCCTTCAAGTTGGGGGGGGGGGGGGGAGGGAGGGGGCAGCACTCCCAGCAGCATGAATTTCAGCACCTATGGCTTCAGGACCTTAATGACTCCTTTCAAAAATCTGGCCATAAAGTTTAGTTTGACAGTGTCCCTTTAAGGCAAGGAAACTAAAATGTCTACTCCAGACCCAATCTCCAAAGACTTTGACATCTGAGCAACCCCAGTAAAACTAAAGGACTACTTGTGTGCATATTTGCAGAATCACACCCTATATCTGCATTTTATACAAAAAAATAAAATCATATGGAGTTCTTTGTAGTCAATTAGATTTTAATTTTTTAAACTTATCAGTGTTTTTTAAACAATCGCTTACATAATTTAGTACTTATGTACATTATGTTTGGTAATGCTTGCAACAGGAAATTATTTGTCTTGGTTAGATAACCTTTTCATGACTTCAAAAATATTCCAGATCTCATCAATTACTCAGTAATATTTTTTTCACTGATATCTACATCTCATTTCCCGTAGATGCATATATACACACACACACTATCAGATTAGCATTTCTATGAAGATTTCACAGATATTTTACTATGAAAAATATGTAGGTTCTTCTCTTATTTGAATAATCTATAACTAGTGGGAAATTCATGTTATACATATATAACTGATCTAGTGATAACCTACCAAAATCCTGTCTAATCACTTACCTTGGGTTTGAATGCAATGAGTTTCAAAACCATCTCAACAGTGAACACGCCTGTGAAAACCATATTCAGAATGTCCATTGCATCATTAAACAGCTTAGACTGTCCGTAGTGCTGTGAATTAACAATATGACACTTTTTTAAAAATAAAGAATTAAAGAATATTAATTGAAAGTAGGCTGACATAAACCAACAGTTCGCAATAATAAAGCCCAGTAAACTGTAGGCCCATTACTAGCTCTGTAAAAGATTGTTCGGTGCATGAATGGACCTCAGATACAAGAATAAATTAATGACTCCTGTTTAAAAATGGATTCATCTCAGACTGGTTCTGGTTCAGGTACTGGATGGAACAGATTGCTCACCCCTCTGTGTATATGGAGCAGGTCCTGCGGGATGGTGTTTGACTCAGGCATAATCTCCCAAATACTCCTCTTGGGACAATACAGCTCCATACTGCCTCCTACTTTGAGTTTTTTAATGGTTAGGTATTACTAGAGTTCTTGTGCCCCTGGTGTTTAAAATAGCTAAGTTCACATGTTTATAACAAGCAGTTTTTAGGTTGAAATGTTCTTGTTGATATGACAGGCATTATAAATATAGATATTTTACAAACCTTAAAAGACTGTTCCAGCCATAACCTAGGCCAAGCATATCAACAACTGGAATAATACAATTAATTTTAGATGCCAAATATTAAAAAAGGGACCTGACAGTCAACAATAGTATATAAGAAAGTACTAACCCTATGTTCCAGCTAAAGCCACAGAGAAAGAGGAACTGACGTACACACAGAGATGAGAGAGAGTAGTTCTTGAATTATGTGCATTAATCACTTAACCAAAATTAAGGCAAAAATAAATTTGAATAACCTTCTCCTGAAGCCATGATCCAAAGGACAAGAAATATGGATTCAGATAGAAAACTGTGCTTTAAAATGATCAATATAGTAAATACTATATAACTGTATAAACAACAGTAATTTCCCAGGCTGTATATGATTAAATTTAAGGATTTAATACACAACTTTGTGTCACGTCTTTTAGACCAGGGGTTCTCAAACTGGGGGTCGGGACCCCTCAGGGGGTCGCGAGGTTATTACATGGGGGATCATGAGCTGTCAGCCTTCACCCCAAACCCCGCTTTGCCTCCAGCATTTATAATGGTGTTAAATATATTAAAAAGTGTTTTAAATTTATAAGGGGGGTCTCACTCAGAGGCTTGCTGTGTGAAAGAGGTCACTAGTACAAAAGTTTGAGAACCACTGTTTTAGACACATATTTAGAATCGCCTGACATATTTTATTCAGACTATAATGCATTACTGCATAGTGACTGTAATCTTAACGGGGCACAGCCAGCATAAATGGAGATCACTGACTGAGTGAAATACAAAAAGGAAGCAAAGAACATAAACAGTGGCATGTAAACTGGATTTTAACAATTCTTTCTC
Organism: Trachemys scripta elegans; assembly: GCF_013100865.1. Lineage (NCBI taxonomy): Eukaryota > Metazoa > Chordata > Testudines > Emydidae > Trachemys > Trachemys scripta. Next base: position 27,730,704 of record NC_048304.1, read on the forward strand.
TTTTGAAAATCTGTTGCATTGGAAGCAGAGAAGAGAGGCGACAGGTGAAAAAGAGACGATGTATATAGAGAAAATAGTAAGAAAGACAGGAAAAAACAGAAGACGAGATAAAGACAAAATGAAAAAGAGGGAGAAAATTATCTATTCTACCAGTATGAGCTCATATTTATAGTTACATAATGGAGGCACAGCCTAAGGAAGGGTTGAATGATGCATCAGAAGCACAGGAGCAGTAGCGATGGGCTGAATCCAGGTACAGGAAGAAAAGTGAAAGATAAAGTAAAAATGAAAGGGCAACAAATGTTTCCTGACTACATCAATTTTTCAATTATGTTCATGGATGAGATGCCCAGACTCACCCTCCTTCTGACATTTCAGATTCTAAAACACCTCCAATTTAGATTTTACCCTTGATATCTTCTCTTCCCCTATGTCATTCTGAATCAATGGTGGTCACAGTCTATAGCTCTTCTCCATGCCCCACAGAGCACTGGGGGATTAGTGGCTTTCATATATACACTTCACTAGGCTCTCGTTACAAATACATCTATTAATGGGTCAAGAGTGCCTGCATTTCCAAAGATGTTGCTTGTGCCACAAAAGACATATTTTTCTTAAACATTTGGAGAGAGATTGTCAGAAAAAAATCAACACAAGAAACAGAAAGAATGGCATAGCACATGCATGAAATCAGCAGAGAACAAACGCAAGTAACTAAGAGGAGCTGAAGTAATACCAGCATGTGTTAGGCAAAAGACCAGAAACATGATAATGTGTTTAGCTGGCTGAGGGAAACGTGTCCATATAAACAGGCTTCTTTGTTCTTTCTAGATAATCTTCTGCATGGACAATCTTGGGAATGAACAAATGTACCCTAAGTGAAATTACGCTGAGGTGCAAATTAGCACACTTAAAGCCCTAAATCAGCACAAGTTACCACACAGAGGACTTGAGTTTCAGCAGGGCACTCTCAAGTGCAGATCAGATATTCACCATCTAAATGGCAAGATTACTGCAGGCATTAAAAGCACCTACAGGAAGATATATTACCACCATGACTACTACCACATATCTTCTCAACATGTGGACCCCGGGGTCCAATACTGCTGTCCCTGTGTTAAATGCTTGTTTTGCCTGAGAGAGGATACAGGATCTGGCATTTAGTTATTTTGGATTCAGCTGCTGCGCTAATTGCTTAAACTACGCTAACTGATGAGTTTGTGATCCACAGCAACTAACAATGTTTTGAATTGCTACTATTTCTGCTTTATGAATAATAAATTAAGTCTCACAGGAGTCAGCAACGTGTCCATGGTAAAAATTTTGAGGTCCATGGTAATTTTTCCCCAGGGAAGTAAGTATGCATTATTCTCCCCCATTGTATAGAAGGAGGAATTTTGGTACAGCAAGATGAACTTTGATACAGTGATGTCTATAAAAAAGAAACTAGACCTCCAGACTCCCCTACCAATCCTGTGCTTTAACTGCTTACTGTGCTTCTTGTCTCTTACCTACTGTTGTTTAACCAGTTATTTGAGACCTTTGTCTCCTACAGGTAGAAGGCAGTAATTTGTATCAATAGTGGAATGGTGTCAAACAAGTGTAACACAACACAAAACAAAACATATGTCCTGCAAATTTCAGGGCAGTGCTATATTCTTATCCTTACCCTGGCTAAAATGGGACACAGAATAACATTTCACTGTGTCCAAGATTGTATGGTGTTAGGGAGAGTTATTTAAGAGGGTTTTTTTTTGGTAAGGCTTCACTGCTTATTTTCACTCTATCCTCTCCTGAAAATGATGGCAATAGGGCCTCATTTTCAAACATTTAGATGTGCAAGTGCATGCACAAAAATACAAATGCAATTGTGCACCTAATGTATACCTATCTTTGTGTAGGAGTAAAGGGTGCCATGGGAAAGGGCAGGAAGACTCTTTTTCCCCTCTCTAGATCCCTGCCTGGGGCTGGTGTGTGCGAAGGGGCACCAGGGTGGGGATCTCTACTCTCCAGAACTCTTATTACTTGGGAGGCCAGTTACCTCAGTGCTTCTGAAGAGGCTGGCAGGAGTGAACCTGAGGGAGGAGGAAGGGGGAAGGAAAGCTAGAATATATTGTTTCTCTCAGGCCCATCACTATCCCTTACTGGAAAGACCTTTATGAACATCAGCAAGGCAGCAGGACACACTACAGAAAGCTGCTTTATCTTGACATGGAATTTTTAAAAATTTGTCACTTTATAAAAAAAATGACAGGTGGACAGTGTCCTTTTAAGTCCTATTAAGCACCATCATATCATCAAAGGCTTTATACAGTAAATTGGCAGCTTGTTTTGTTCCTACCTGCATGGCCAAGCAAAGTGTGTTCAGCATGATGAGGACAAACATGATGTACTCAAATCCAGTGGAGTTCACCATATACCAGAACTTGTATTGGTATGGATTTTTTGGAATGTATCTACGCAGAGGGCGTGCCTTCAAGGCATATTCCACACACTGACGCTATAAAAGCAGAAACACCAAAAGTTTCAGTTTAGGCTTCAAAATGAGAAGTTATGAAAATCTTGCACTTCATGTATGATTACTTCTGTTATAAATCCATGCATTGTATTTAGCAACTGAATATGACTTACTGTGAGTGCAAACAGTTATAAAATACATAGAAGCCTAAGGAACAGGCAGTGTATATTTTTTTTATGGAATGTTTACTAGTAAGCACATTAATCTGGCAGTTTAGCAGGCCCTGTTGCTTCTTTAAATTTGGGGTTAGTAATATACACCACTTTGCTCAGTTGTATAATAAAAAACATAAAATAATCCTAAGGAAAATCCTAAAATATTCAGCATTTATTTAGTGATTTGCATCTTCAGAGTGCTAAACAAACATTAATTAATACTAATGAAATTTTCCTATTTAATCTTAATTAATAATAATAAATATGATTATTCTGGTTATAATCTAGGTCTTGCCTACACTGGGTTTTCAGCCACCCATGCAGCTGTACCAATGTCAAACCCACAGTGTAATTAGCAACAGTGCAGTTTTGAAACCTGGGTAAAGTTGCACTAGTAAATTCATGGTGCACAGGTGTAAACCACCGCTGAAATTGTGCCGAACCAAGCATGTGCTTGGTTTGCTGGTGCCTAGAGCTGGTCCTGAGGGCTGCTACAATGGGGTCTGAAATCTAAGGGCTTGGCTACACTTGCAAGTTAGAGCACATTAAATCAGCCCTGGGCACCCTAACTCCTGAGGTGTCCACACTGGCAAGGCACTTAGACCGCCTTGGACTCTGCAGCTGGAGCACTCTTGGTAATCCACCTCCATGAGAAGCATAGAGCTTGCTGCGCCCCGGCTGGAGCACCGGGGTGTCAGTGTGGATGATGTGTTGCATTACTGTGCTGTGATTGGCCTCCGGAAACATCCCATAATCCCTTGAAGTCAAGTGGCCATTCTGGTCAGTGTTTTGAACTCGGCTGCAGGTATGCGGATATCTCCTTTCAAAGCTCTGTTTCTCACTGTGGCATGCTTTTCTGCTCCGGGCCATAAAGCAAACCATTACTGTGGAATGCTGCTGCTGCCGAAGTAGCTGTGTGTGTGTGTGTGTGTGTGTGTGTGTGTGTGTGTGTGTGTGTGTGTGTGTGAGAAAGAGAGATGTGGAGTGGGGTGGGAGCTGATGTCACGGTTTCCCCCTGCCGCTGTCTGCTGACACACTCTTTGTCCCCCAAAACACACTGTCTCTCCCCCCACATACAGGGCCGGCTCCAGGGTTTTGGCCGCCTCAAGCAGCCACAAAAAAGAAAAAAAAAAAAGCCACGATCACAATCGTGATCTGCGGCGGCAATTCGGCGGGAGGTCCTTCGCTCCGAGGCGGAGTGAGGGACCATCTGCTGAATTCCCGCCGAATACCTGGACGTGCTGCCCCTCTCCGGAGCGGCCGCCCCAAGCACCTGATTGCCAGGCTGGTGCCTGGAGCCAGCCCTGCCCACATACACACAACACACTCCCTGTCACACTCCACCCCCACATTTGAAAAGCACGCTGCAGCCACTTGCACACTGGGATAGCTACCACAATGCACTGCTCTCTGTGGTGTTGCAAGAGCTGCTAATCAGGGCTGCCCAGTGGGGCGGAGGGGGGGGGGCAAGTGGGGCAATTTGCCCCAGGCCCTGGGCCCCACAGGAGCTCCCACGAGAATATAGTATTCTATGGTATTGCAACTTTTTTTTATGGAAGGGGCCCACAACATTGCTTTGCCCCAGGCCCCCTGAATCCTCTGGGCAGCCCTGCTGCTAATGTGGCCACACCACTGCGCTTGCAGCTGACAGTGTAAACACATGGCAGCGCATTCCCTGCTGCCGTCTCTGAGGGCTGGCTTAACTCCCAGCCTCTACATTGGCAAGTATAATCATAGCCTTATTGCAGATCAGGCCTTAAAACTGACCAGATTTTTAACTGTTTGAGGAGTGCTTAATATACCTAATTCACAGAGCATAATACATCAGTAATGCTAGCCACTATACCAGGTATGTTCTTGTTAAAATAGATGTTACAATGGAAAATTAGTACTTCAAAGACCATTACTACTGTACAAAAATTACTCTAGTAAAGCATTCTCTAGTCAAACAGTTAAGCCCAAGAAAGAGAATAATCTGATGACCTTTTACTCCAACTTTTAGAACCAGTTTTTACTAAAAAGCCTTTATTCGTACAGTGTAAGTAAGGCAGGTGTCTAGTGCCCTCTTCTGAAACCACAGCAGAATGGATGCTGGTTTTGTGCAATGTATGAATACAAAAGGAATAATTTTAGAAATGAAAAAAAAAAAGCATTTTTTAGTTTAACCTGATTTTTGTCCAGCTCACAGTTCTTATACTCTTGTTCTCCCTGTTCTTGGAATGTAACAATGACAAAACCAACAAATATGTTCATCATAAAGAAGGCAATGATGATGATGTAGATGATGAAGAAGATGGAAATCTCCACTCTGTAGTTGTATACAGGGCCTATATTCTCTGCATTTGAGTCTATGGCTTTGTATAGCAGCCTGAAAAAGAAAAAAGAAAAAATTATGTTTTAACAGTTGTTAAAATGACAAAACCTGTAAATTATATTTTCACTTAGAGTCAGTGGATAGTAACTAGAAATTTATTCTACTTTATTTGAAGTTTACTAGCAAAAGTTTCTCCCGAAGGCCAAAACCTTTATGTGCTAACAATGATTTCACTATTTAAAGGGGCAGGACTAAAGATCTCAGAAGATTAGTTGAAGTGTATCTAAAGAGACATTTGGCTGCAAGATCAGAACCTAAATATTATAAGATTCCTCTAATTTTAATAGGAACAACAACCCAAAAAACCCAAAACCAAATGCTCTAGTCAGGAGTCACTTGGTGCTCTGATGATCAAATTTTGGGGCAGTCTCATACTGATATTCAATTTGCACCCCCAGCTTTAAAATGAAGTAGATTTAGCCTGCAAAAGGAAGCTTGAATGTTGACCAACATGACTTAATGTGCATTACAAATGTGTGCACAGCCACTTTGACTGAGACACTGAGTTGTGCTTGCCACAGTGATGTCACAAAATCAAAGACCAGAATGGAAAGCCTGTCCTTGAATATGTAGCCATTGTCCACAAAAGACTAGAAAGATATTGAATACTGCCTGGAAGAATTACCTGGATACACAATCTAAGGAATATCCCAAACACATTGCACGGTTAAGACCCTCCCTCATTATTTCTGCTTCCTTGACTTATAAATGACAAACCTGGTCTATTTCAGAAGCAGGTAGATTAAGAAATACAGACACTTCATGGACCGCATGCCATTGACCGCATGCCTAAATGCAAAAGATGGAGGCAGGGAGGAAAGAAGTGCAATAAGAACTGCCGTATAAAGACTAGACTATTTTAGGGCTGCCGATTAATCACAGTTAACTCACACAATTAACTCAAAAAATTAAATCATGATTAATCAGTTTTAGTCACACCGTTAAATACCAATTGAAATGTATTACATATTTTTGGATGTTTTCCTACATTTTCAAATATATTGATTTCAATTACAACACAGAATACAAAGTGTATGGTGCTCACTTTATACTATTATTTTTATTACAAATATTTGCACTGTAAAAATGATAAACAAAAGAAATAGTATTTTTCAATTCACCTCATAGAAGTATTGAAGTGCAATCCCTTTATCATGAAAGTGCAATTTACAAATGTTGCTCTCTGTATGTGTGTATATATATCTCCTCAATATATGTTCCATTCTATATGCATCCGAAGAAGTGGGCTGTAGTCCATGAAAGCTTATGCTCTAATAAATTTGTTAGTCTCTAAGGTGCCACAAGTACTCCTGTTCTTCTTTTTGCGGATACAGACTAACACGGCTGCTACTCTGAAACATTTACAAATGTAGATTTTTTTTTGTTATATAACTGCACTCAAAAACAAAATAATATAAAACTTTAGAGCCTCCAAGTCCACTCAGTCCTACTTCTTGTTCAGCTAATCGCTAAGAGAAACAAGTTTGTTTACATTTACAGGAGATAATGCTGCCCGCTTCTTATTTACAATGTCACCTGTAAGTGAGAACAGGCATTTGCATGGCACTTTTGTAGCCAGCATTGCAAGGTATTTACGTGCTAGATTTGCTAAACATTCGTTATGCCCCTTCATGTTTCGGCCACCATTCCAGAGGACATGCTTTCATGTTGATGATGCTTGTTAAAAAAATAATGGATACATTAAATTTGTGACTGAACTTCTTTGGGGAGAATTGTACATCTCTGGCTCTGTTTTACCCGCATTCAGCCACATATTTCATGTTATAGCAGTCTCGGATGATGACCCAGCATGTTTTTCGTTTTAAGAACACTTTCACTGCAGATCTGACAAAATGCAAAGAAGATACCAATATGAGATTTCTAAAGATAGCTACAGCACTTGACCCAAGGTTTAAGAATCTGAAGTGTCTTCCAAAATCTGAGAGGGACAAGGTGTGGAACATATTTTCAGAAATCTTAAAAGAGCAATACTCAGATACAGAAACTACAGAACCCAAACCGCCAAAAAAGAAAATCAACCTTCTGCTGGTGGCATCTGACTCAGATGATGAAAATGAACATGCGTCCCACCCTGCTTTGGATCTTTATCGAGCAGAACCCGTCATCAGCATGGACGCATGTCCTCTGGAATGGTGGCCAAAGCATGAAGGGCCATATGAATATAAATATCTTGCGACGTCAGCTACAACAGTGCTATGTGAACACCTGTTCTCACTTTCAGGTGACATTGTAAACAAGAAGCGGGCAGCATTATCTCTTGCAAACGTAAACAAACTTGTTTGTCTGAGCAATTGGCTGAACAAGAAGTAAGACTGTGTGGACTTGGAGGCTCTAAAATTTTACGTTATTTTATTTTTGAATGCAGTTTTTTTGGTACATAATTCTACATTTGTAAGTTCAACTTTCATGATAAAGAGACTGCACTACAGTCAGGGCCGGCTCTGGCTTTTTTGCGCGGCAGGGGAGGGCGCCGAGCCCAGCCGCGGGCCCACAATCCCCGACCGGCCGGAGCGCCGGGAGGAGGGCGGAGAGCCCAGCCACGGCTCTCCACTCTCCCCGACTGGCTGGAGCGCATGCTTGGTGAGGTGGTGCCTGGAGCCGGTCCTGACTACAGTACTTGTATTAGGGGAACTGAAAAACACTATTTCTTTTGTTTTTTACAGTGCAAATATTTCTAACCACAAATTAATATAAAGTGAGCACTGTACACTTTGCATTTTGTGTTGAAATTGAAATAAATATATTTGCAAATGTAGAAAACATCCAAAAATATTTTAAAAATGGTATTCTATTATTGTTTAACAATGCAATTAATCGCGATTAATTTTTTTTAGTTGCACAATTAATCATGATTAATTTTTTTTATTGCCTGACAGCCTTAGACTATTTAGAATGTTTATAGGGCCGAATTCCCCCTTCGTTAGTGACAATGAGGCTTTGTATACTTGGATAAGATCTGATCTTTCAAGGTGCCAAGTGCCACAATTCCCCTTGACATTAGTGTAAGTAAAGGGACCACACACGTCCCAGGATCAGGCCCATAATCGCAAGACTCTAAAAAGCGCGGGTGATTGTTTGCCATTCAGGAAGTGTCAGTGAAATTTCATTCAACTGTTTTGAGAATTGCAACATCTGTTAATGATATTATGGAAATACTGAATGTTCACTTACGCAGGCCAGCCTTCAAAGGTAGAAACAGTAAAAAGGGCCATCATAGCAGACAGAACATTGTCGAAGTTGAAATCACTGTTTTGCCAAACCCTTTCTCTGACCATTGGGTTATCAACATCTCCATCTTTATAAACAATGAATATTCCCCTGTGGAAAAAGAAAAGAAACAGAAACGGATTGTATAACACTTGGGAAGCATTCAATTAGTCACAGAATGATGCCATCCCTTCCCTGAGATAGAGTTAATTGGTGCTGTCTGCTCCTGACTTCATGTGCTCTGTGATGTGCATGGCTGCCTGCTAGTTTCTGGGTGGATTTTAAGGTGTTGGTTTTGACTTATAAAAAAACTAAATGGTTTGGAACCACCCTACCTGTGTTTGATGTGCTGGAGTTTGGTTTTATTTATAATTATTTTAAGCTGCTCAGAGGCTTCAGGGTATGAATGCCTCATAAATCAACCTATTATTATTGTTATCATTCAAAATAGTGTATATCTGATTTATAAAATGAAAGGGTTCTCACCGGCAATCCTCAGGATTCTGTTTCGCTTCGTCAGTGCACCGATAAAATTTTCCCTATTTATAAAACAAAAGATGTAGATGGAATGTAGGGCATAAAAATTAACTAAACTTAGAACCTGATCCTGTGATTGGCTCAGCACGGGTACAACCCAGTTCCAACACGGAACCCTACTGAAGTCAGTTGGAAGGCCTGGGTGCAGGGATCAGGCCTGAATGTGTTTTGAAGGAATTCATTTATTTACCTTAAAAAGCTGTACACCAATACAGGCGAACATGAACTGGAGCAGAGTTGTGACAATCATGATATTACCAATAGTTCTAATAGCAACAAAGACACACTGAACAACATGCTGCAAATAAATGGGAAAAAGAAAAGGATTTTAGTCCAATTTAATTTTGTTACTTGGCATTATTGTAGAAAAATGTACACTGCATTAGCAACACAAATTTTCTTAGATTTATAAGAAAAATTATATATTCTTCTATATTTATAAAAATATATTTATATATTCACTTTATAAATTAATCAGTTAGAAAATACTCATTTAATGTTCATAGAATTAATTTAATGCTGCTACCAGAAATTAGCATGATTTTCTGAATGTATCAGTAGTCTGTTGAAAGTAGGCCACTTCAGATCTTAAAGTGATAGGCAGTACATATACACAGTGGAATTGCAATGAATAAATTGCAATGATATTTGGCTTGTTGCACGCATTATATGCCAAAATCTGCCTTCAGTGATGCTGGTGATGCTCCAGATTTAAACTGCGGTGACTTAGAGCAGGATTTGGACTAGCATATTTAAGAATCAAAAACTGATTTAGGGCCCAGTCCTGTGTCCTTATCCAGGTAAATCCTTTGGTTTATCCTTTGGCTTCAGTGGGGGTTTTGCCTGCACTAGGACTGCAGAATATCAGGGCAATAGAAACATAACTTGGAAAAAAAATACAAATAAAAACCTTAAGTCCTTTTGCTCTGTTTATTGCCCTTAGAGGCCTCAAGACTCTTAAAACTCGCAGAATCTTCACAACTGAGATAGCACTTGATCTAGTGGGGGGGAAAAAAGCAAGCATTAGCCTGTTATTTCCTAAGTTTATTATTTTTCAATTGACTTATTCTCTTACTAAAATTATCTATGTTCATGCAGTTCCCTTCTAGAAGGAAAAATTCTTATTTACTCCTCGGAGTAAATAAATATTTTGTAAATTAGCATTTTGAAATACATCTCAGCTTCTTACTGTTATCAAAAACACCGATTTAATTTCTCAAACATACCATGTGAGTGTCTTGGCTTCAGGAACAACTTAGGGATTAGTAGCACATGGGCTGGTAATACACTGTAGATCAGGTATGTTTTGTCACTGGGGAAAGATACTGGCCAAAGCATTCTGCGGTATTTCTGACAAACTAAGGGCTCTACCCTGTGAGATGCTGAGAGCCTGCTGCAAGATGATGAGCACCATCAGATCCAATCAAGCAGAGCTGGAAATTTTCAGTACCACACAAAAGATGCTCAGCATCTCGTATGACTGAGCCCTTCATTTGTCAGAGAGAGATAATACAGAGCATTTTGCTCAGTGCTAAGTAGCATGGATTGGAGTTTCAGATGGGGTGGTACCACCTGCCTTGTTGAATAACATAATTAATGAGATACTAGAGCAGCCAGTGATAGGTAGAGTAGTGGAATAAAAATTGAGGAACCAGTTAATGACGCCCTACTCTTGTTCATTTCTAAGTCAATGGGAATTTGACAGTTGATTTCAAGTGCAGCAGAACTGAGCCCTCTACAAAGTAGTGGGAGCTGGAGCCTATTCTTAGATGGTTGTGGCTTGCCTGATCACAAGGGGTAAAAAATCTCTCTTCACCACCAATTATAGTCCTAAATAGCACAAGGCTACTAACTATTTTGTCACGGAGATCACGGCAGTCTCAGTAATTGTGAATTTTAAGAAAGTCTGTGATCCCTGCAGTGGCCAGTGACGGTGTCTTTCCCCTCCAAGTTGCAACCTTGCCCACATGGTTACAGCACCACTCAGGTTTGGTGTATCTGCCCCTCCACAGATGGAAACAGAGGGGCAGATACTCCAAACCCGAATGGTGCTGTGACCACATGGGTGTGGTTGCAATGCCTGGAACAGGGAGCTAGTCCCAGCCCCACAGGACAGGAGCTACTGCTGCAGAGTGAGCGTGGGGTGGGTTCACTCTCCAACAGCACCTCACCCTGCATGACACATACTGCTTTTCCTGCACCTCTGCCATGCAATGTATTAACATTTTCTCTGAAAAAATTGTAGCCTTATGCATAAGCTGCAACATACCAAGGAGTAGCCCTGTGAGTTACCCGTCTGAGGCACAATGCCCTCAGCTTATTCTGCTCTGGTGTGAGGGTAGGGAAGTAGTAATTTACTGCTGGCCCATACTAGAATTATAACATTTTCTATGCCACATGTTATTGCTCTGGGGGTGGAGGGGGAGTAACTGAATGCTAATCCTGCACACCCAGACCAAGGTATGAATAAAGGTGGCAGAATCTAATCCCTTACAAAGGGCCACTTTTAAAACCCCCAAGGAAAAAATAAAGGCCATTTAAAGTGTAACTGTAATACTTACTGAATCCCAAACGACACCAGAGAAACACCCACAACTAGCAAGTCCAGCAAATTGAAATAATTCCTGCAGAAAGATCCTTTGTGAAGGAATGCTCCAAAAGCTGTCATCTAAAAATAGAATTGTTACACATTTACTCTCTGTTTTTCTTCATTTAAACCGAAATTTAGGCTGTTTACAAGACACCTGTTGAGGGTGCAAATGTACAATCAAATAGTTTATCTGTTACAATAATTAATATACAAAAACCGTCTGAATATATATTCCTCCAAATTAAACAATTTGCACTTAAGCAACAGAACTGGATGTGTTAATTGTTCCTGATATCAAAATGTTACACTTCTGTGTGTGCACAAAAGCTGACCTGATTAGGCCTTTACCATAGCACTGTAAAGGGGCTGCAAAAGCTGGGAGAAAAATCTCATGCAGAAGCAGTGTAGTGCTGTTATATGAGGCCTTAGGCTGCCCCCACTGTAGGGGATGTGCTGGCTCACAAAGGGGTGCATCAGGGGATAGACGAGGGAGTGGCTGTATTGCTGAGGGCGACCGCCCTTCCCATCTGTGAAGTAGCCCACAGGTAGCTATCGAGAGGTTGCAGTTAATTAGAGCAGCCCCTGTTCCATATTATGCTAGAGACTGCCCTGGCCTTGGGTGCAGGCAGAATTTGGGCAGCACAGAGATGTCCTCAGGTGGTACAAAACACTCAAGTCTATTGTAAATATTTCTAACTTAATTAAGGTTATATATTGGTTCAAAAATGGATAGATGGAAACCTATTAAACCAATTATAAACATAAAGCAGGCATTTCAAATAGAATTTTCCTTTTATGTATGGATTTTACATAAATCCATAAATCGGGGGCTCTGGGGACGGGCCGGCGGTGTGGTGCCGGGCCGGGGGCTCGGGGGCGCGGCGGTCGGGACCGCGGTGCGGTGCCAGTCCGGGGG
>NC_048304.1:27743352-27813406 GCF_013100865.1 Trachemys scripta elegans
GCTCGGGGGCCGGGCCGGCGGTGCGGTGCCGGGCCGGGGGCTCGGGGGCCGGGCCGGCGGTGCGGTGCCGGGCCGGGGGCTCGGGGGCTCCGGGGACGGGCCAGCGGTGCGGTGCCGGGCCGGAGGCTCGGGGGACGGGCCGGCGGTGCGGGGACGGGCCGGGGACTGGCGGTGCAGTGCCGGGGGCCAGGCCGGGGACCGGCGGTGCTGGGCAGGCGGGGGGTGCTCGGCCGGGGGCCGGGCCGGGGACCGGCAATGCTGGGCGGGCCGGGGGTGCTCGGCCGGGGGCCGGGCCGGCACCCCAGGGCCCGAGCCGACCCAGGCTGGAGATGCCGGGGGGGGGGCCAGACTGGGCCGCGCCTCCTCCACCCCCACCCCCCTTACCTGCTTCAGGCTTCCCGCGAATCAAATGTTCGCGGGAAGCAGGGGAGGGGGCGGAGACTTTGAGGAAGGGGCGGAGTTGGAGCAGGGGTGTGGGCGGGGCCGGGGGCGGGGCCGGGGCCACATGGAGTGTCCTCCTTTTGGAGGCACAAAATATGGTAACCCTATCCTGTGGTTGCAGCAGAAGGCTGCAGGAAGGCCACACAGACCCAATTCCTAGGCTGGGAAGGTCCAGACCCTTCAGTTACCAGAGGGGCCAGACGCCCCACGGTCTCATCTAAGAACAAGACTATTAATTTTGTTATTGTCCGATATTTCCTTTTTGTTCTGTGTTGGAGACTAAACAGAACGCTGTGGTGATGAGCTCCATCAGTGAACACCTACAACATAGATCACTGTTTATAGGCTTGACTCTTGCAGCCCTTTCATACAAGAGCTCTTGTTAGCTTCAGTGGTCATTACATGCCTGAAAAGGGCTGCTGGATCCAGAGACTGTTCTTTCTTTTATATGTCCTTCTGTTCTCATCTTCCTGTTAATCTTTCCCTCTTTGTGATCCAAATGTTGCTCACCTGCTAAATATCCCCAAAGGTAGAAGAACAAAAACCTAGACTTAATACAAGCCCAAGGCTTATTGAAGTGAGATGTATGGAGACAATAAAGTCTACATAATATTCACAACTGTATTCTCACATGATCATATAGAGCACATCCTCTACCTATCCATATGTCTGTCTGTCTATTCATTCCATCCCCATCACCATAAGGTGTGAGCACCTTCATAGTTAGTGTAACATGGGGCACTCCCACATTGAAAAATACAGTTGTATCAAAAGACAGATCTAAGTCTCTCCCATTTTTATATGGCTGCCCTCTGCTTTAATAATGAATTATAAGTCCCTTTTAAAGTCTTTGACAAAAACCATTATGCGAAAAACCCAGCTTGTTCTTTAAAAGGGTGAAGGTCAAGGGTAAGGCTAGGAAGTGGATGAGAAGAGTTGAACATTGTTGCAGCTCTCACTCAATGGAAGCTCAGTAGTTGCCCAGAATGTACTCAACAGGGCGAGCATCTACTGCTCTGTGCCCAGCTAGGGTTGCTGTCTCTTTCTTTGGCACAAAATTCCACAGGAGTGCTGACTGGCCTATATAGGTATGCCACTGGCAGAACTGGGGCAGGGGCAGAAGTCTCCCTCTGTCCCCTCTGCACTGCTCCAGCAGAGCAAACAGGAGGGAAAGCTGGTTTAAAGAAACAGCTGGGATTCCCGCTGTGTAGTGGAATTCTTGGTTGGCATAAGTTTGTATAGTTGCTTCTGTATTCAGTCTTGACCCCCACATGGGAACATGTTGGAGTGGTTGTCGCGCCAGTGAAATGGACCATAAGTGTTGTTTCAGCTGATGAAAGTTAGATTAGCCCAGAAACTACTTTGACTTGCCACAGGAGCTAAACTAGCCCCAGTTCCCCGATAATTAAGGTTGAATTGGTATTCTCATTTAAAGCAGAGACTCAATGTCTATGCATCCGAAGAAGTGGGCTGTAGCTCACGAAAGCTTATGCTCAAATAAATTTGTTAGTCTCTAAGGTGCCACAAATACTCCTGTTCTTTTCGCGCATACAGACTAACACAGCTGCTACTCTGAAATTTGTTATGTATGAAAATAATATTACATATCCTCCCGCAACTTACTGCACTTACTCTTTGAGATCAGAATTAATTTTCTGAAAATTTACTTCTAGTGATACTACATGATAATGATAGAGGCTTTTTAAACATTGATGATCCCACATTAGATTATACTTACATTTTGAAGAGTTTTTAATTCTGCCCCTCCTCCAGTGGTGTCACTACAGGGCAGAGTTAAGGTTGCATGTGTGCTTTAGCTGCATATTTCTGTATCTTACTATGGATTTCTTTATGTTTTAACCTTAACTCTGAATTTTTTGTTTTAATGCTTGTTTTGGGGATAATTGTAACATTCTTGTAATATAGTTTACCCTTAAGTTACATTAACTCCAGTTTTACCTTTTTTTTTGGTCTGGAATTTAAATGAGATGTGCATTATTGTACCATAATGTTTACTACATGTTTAACCCTGAATTAACTCTTGTTGTGTGTGTTTAGCAACAGGACTTGGCATTGCAGAAAGTACAATGCAAAACCCAGCACGGACAGTATGGAGAGCTCTAATCATAAGCAAGCATAGCCAAAGTTTGCGACATGTTAGTACAGCAAGGCATTGCAAATGTACATGCCACATTCTGATTATGTATTACCATCTTTTAAGGTTCCGTTCATTTTCCTCTACAACTACACTTGGATTACACTGCAAGACACAACCCGCTGGAGAATACAGAATCAGGAGTCTCCGCATTTTTGACTGAGCAAATCCTTTGTGGGTGCGTCTGAGTCATGGAGGGCACATGAGTGAGAGAACCCTTCCTGACACTTTAACAGTGCTGCCTAAGCTGCACATAGATCCACATAGTTGCTGAACAACTGAATTATTTTTATTTTAGCCTGTCACATAGGGGAGAGGTAAGCTACATACTTGGCAGTTACTTAATATGTGTTAGCTTCTTGTGACCGCTGCACCTCTGCAGGATCAAGTGCAGAACTTAATAGAATTGAACAGTAGTTTAAAGGTGACCAGGAACACAAAAGGAGATTTCCCAGTCAGGGGATATAAATTGCTGTCAGAGAATATAGAGGACAGGCCTCCATTTAGCTCCCAGCAGTCCACAAAAAATCCTGTAGAGCCAGTAGACACTTCCTGGGTGTATTCAGCCCAGATATGGGCCAAAGTCATCCTTCAGATAACTCCATTGACTAACGAATGCCCTAAACAGAGCTCCGCAGTCAAAAAGACCCTCACTAATCTACTTCAGTTTCTTGGATTTAGGAGTGACCAGTTTCACTAGTGCCAGGAACAGATTCTTCAGAGGCTCCTGAAATTTAGTGGAGTCACTGTTGGTATGACCGAAAATGAAAAAGGAGATGATGGAGGAGGGGGAGGGGGAGAATAGAAACCTACTAGGTGTGTGGGTGATGGACTGAAGGACAAGTACAAATGTCATCTACAGCATCTATTTTAGGATTTTGTTGAGTCTCCTTTCAGAGTCCCCAGCAATGGGGCTTCCACCATTTTTCTTGAGTGATTCTTCCACAGTCTAATAGATCTCAATGTCAAGAAGATATTTATGATCATTAGTATGAATTTTCCTTTTTAAATGTATTCCTTTACACCTAGTTATATCCCCTTTCACCATGCTAATTCCTCTCTCTTCTTGGAGAAATGCAACCAGAACTGAAGGTGTGGGAACAGGGACTGATACAGCCTGCTGCTCAAAGGATACAGACATTCTACTAACTCCTATCTGCCTTGGAAAGGATGGTATCACTTTTAATGAGGTAAGTGGGTTCCTCGAGTTCAGAGGTTTTGCAAGTAGCTTGATCCAACTTTACTGTTTTGTCAAATGTATAATTCTCTCTGCTCATTTCTCAGCATTGCTTTGATTTAACAGTGGCAAGAACTGTAGGAGGTTTTCACCTTCCTGGGCAGCATGGAGCTGGGATCATCTGCTGGGATCATCTGGGCATGTCTCACCTGATCAGTTCCCTGCCATTGCAGTACATTGGTGACCCCTTGGTTCTCCCGTTCTCTGTCTGGGGCTCACAGCAGTTTCATCCCCTAGGGACTGAAATGCTAACCCAAGTTATCGGACTCAATATAGGGGTATCTGGGTGAAATTTAATGTCCTGTGTTACACACGAGGTCAGACTAGATGATCTAATGGTCCCTTCTAGCCTTAAACTTTATGGAATTATGAAATAACAAATAATAAAAATACTTAGTACTTATTCTAGCATTCTACATCTTCAGAGCTCCTTACAACTATTAACTAATTTACTATTTTATTAGCAGGCTCCTCATTACTAATATAAGAAATCATGGAATTTCATAAGCAGGAGTAGGTGAACATTTACAAACACAAAAATAGTTTACTATATAAAATACAGCTTCTCTTGTAAACAGCCCAAATATTGCATTATCTGGTATTAATCAAAATGCACTGTGAAAAGAACAAACCAATATGAACAAAGCTGGTAGAAGAGTTTTTGTTATGCTTAATCCTCAGCTGGAAATGCAAAGTTTATGTACGGATTCTTACTGTACCAGAAATTCACTGGTATATGTCAGGGCTAGTCAACAAGTGACCTATGGCTGTTGTTCATTGCATGAAGCTTTCAAGCTTCTTGTGATGGCTATAAAATATATATAGCTCTAAAGAAGTGTTTTATACATTTCTAATTATTCTTCATGATTCATTCTCCATTTGTCACCTAGCCAGCACCAGGTAAACATAAACCCTCGTTTTATTGCTGCTTTGCTGGATGGAGTAATCTTCATAGATCTAAAAGTTGAGTAGCCCTGGTGTATAGTCTTAGTAATCAGCACACAAACTGTACATTCAAATACCAATTCGGAACTCATGCATAGGTAATACATTTAAGCAAGCATATTTATGCCTTTCTGAGTATTTGAATGTATGCCCAAGATAAGATAAAATGCAAAGTATCTTAGACTATAAATAAACGCAAGATATCTTGCAAGTCCTGTTGCAAGAAAATAGTTGTCTACTATTTTAGCTCTATGAATATAGTTCAGCAAGAGAAATGAGAAAATCCATGCTCCCTTTTTAAAAGATTTATGATCTTTTTGGAAATGCCAGAACAAGGAGGAGGAAAGCTCATGCGCAGCGAATTATTTTTCCCTTTTCTGACAAACTGTAAGTGTAAAAAAGGGTAAAAAATGAATTATTAAATTGATGTGATGATAAAAAGTAGCTTCTACATGCACCCAAAGGTCAAAGATAACCAATCAAAACGATGAGATATTGCCAAATTAAAAAATCCTTTGGTTTGAAAGAGTTTAGCTTTGATCGTTTAGGGAAAAGGTGGAGAACACTTCAAGTGCCTTTTCTTGGCAGGTGACACACAAGGAAAATCCTTTTAAACAAACTTCTTTATAAACCTGTTACCTTCAAAATGATCTCAAATGTAAACATACTAGTGAAGACATAATCTGCATACCCTAGGATCTGGAAGGTAAACAAAAAGTTACAAACATTATTGCTAAAGCTGCTGTTGAGCTAACAAGGATCAATTAACAATTCATTACCTTTAACAGGATTTCAACAGTAAAGATGGCTGTGAAAGCATAGTCAAAGTAACCAAGTATCTGCAAGGTATAATATGTGCCACAGTAAGAAATCCATCTATAAATAAATATTTACAATTTAGATCACATGCACAAAAATACCTACTTTAATCTAAGAATTTAGTTGGGAAATGTAGGCAAAGTAATTTAAAGTTTAGTTGCTGTGTAACTATTTTTTGTTTAATTTAAAGTTCATTAGAAGCTACTAAGTTCAAAGTGAGATTTCTTCTATCATAAAATGATAGGACCAAATATGCAATATTTTCTTTCAATTCAGACCTTTCTCCTAGGGCCCTACCAAATTCACAGCCATGAAAAATGCATCACGGACCATGAAATCTGATCTCCCCCATGAAATCTGGTCTTTTGTGTATATAGTATACAGATTTCACATGGGAAACCAGCGTTTCTCAAACAGGAGGTCCTGACCCAAAAGGGGGCTATAGGGGGTTGCAAGGTTACTGTAGGGGGTCATGGTATTGCCACCTTTACTTCTGTGCTGCCTTCAGAGCTAGGTGGCCAGAGAGCGATGGCTGCTGGCCAAGTGCCCAGCTCTGAAGGCAGCACCCTGCCACCAGCAGCGCAGAAGTAAGAGTGACAATATTGAGACTCCCCTACAATAACCTTGCGACCCTCCCCCACAACATCCTTTTGGGTCAAGACCCCTATAGTTACAACACCTTGGAATTTCAGATTTAAATATATGAAATTATGAAATTTATGATTTTTAAAATCCTATGACTGTGAAATTGACCAAAATGGACTGTGAATTTGGTAGGGCCCTACCTATCAGCTTTCAGATGTTCTTTCTTCTGATTCTAGTATACTTTACAGGCTCTCACTCAAACAAAAGCTTATTAATAATGTATTTTTTCCATCACAGTATTGCATCGAAAAATTAGACTGTCATATACTTTGTCAGATTTACTAAATCAGTCTAAATATTGCTATGTGTATTTTGTTGCTGTGGTAGGCGGTATGTGCTGGCTACAGGATCACATAGCAAAATTAATGAATAAGTAAATTACCTAAAATCTACTAATGCATTTACTTTTTCTCTTGTATTTTGGAGTATATAACTGTGAGTAATTTATGGAAAATTACATAAAAATAACAGTAGAGTCAAAGGTGATGTGCAGAGCTTTCAGAATGACCTTGGTTGAAATCCTCACTCCACTGAAGTCAACGGGAGCTTTGCCATAGACTTCAAGACAGTGAGGATTTCATCCCTATAAGGAAAACAGTGCACTTATCTTTAGCACCTACCCAGGGCAACTAACATGCAATCCAACATTAGTTTTCCTTTCAAGGGAATTACCCAACCACCCATTTGTTCTTCTGGTCAGAAAGATGGTACCAGTGATCAGCAGCTAATGAAATGGCAGGGAAAATTCAATAATGGACAATAGGGAAAAGGGTGCCCATGTTAGATTAGACACAGGGAAATCTACTTTTCATTTTCAGCCAAAGCTCAGATGCTTCTGGTTCCTGCAATAGCTGAAAAAATATAAATAGTAAAGCCCTTCAACAAAGTCTGGCAAGAGACCTATTCTAAAATATCGAAGGAAGTATTGCAAACCATTATACTGCAGCATGACAACATGCAGCCTTCTGAATTTTAGCAATGGAAGGAAGAGGTCACCAAGAACCACTTTCCCCCCTCAGTATATCTGTGCTGGAGCTAGGCAAAACACTGGGGGTAGCACATTTTTTGCTTGTCAGCTAGCACACAGAGAAAGTATGGCCTACTGGATCAGAGATACAGCCAAGACAAGCTTACATTCTTACTTACATTACATTCTTACATTACACAAGCTGCATTCTTACTAAGATAATGGGCTATGATAGCATAGGTACAGACAGCATGGTTGTCACTGGGGATCAAACCCAGGACATTCACACCAAAAGCACAGGACACTACTAATTGAGTTAAGAACATAAGAATGGCCATACTGGGACAGACCAAAGGTCCATCCAGCCCAGTATCCTGTCTGCCAACAGTGGCCAATGCCAGGTGCCCCAGAGGGAGTGAACCTAACCGGTAATGATCAAGTGATCTCTCTCCTGCCATCCATCTCCACCCTCTGACAAACAGAGGTTAGGGACACCATTCCTTACCCATCCTGGCTAATAGCCATTAATGGACTTAACCTCCATGAATTAATCTAGTTCTCTTTTAAACTCTGTTATAGTCCTAGCCTTCACAACCTCCTCAGGCAAGGAGTTCCACAGGTTGACTGTGCGCTGTGTGAAGAAGAACTTCCTTTTATTTGTTTTAAACCTGCTGCCCATTAATTTCATTTGGTGGCCCCTAGTTCTTATATTATGGGAACAAGTAAATAACTTTTCCTTATTCACTTACTCCACACCACTCATAATTTTATATACCTCTATCATATCCCCCCTTAGTCTCCTCTTTTCCAAGTAACTCCTTCAACTTTGAGCAGAAGGCTTCCATAGTCACATGGGTCAGCCTCTAAAAGGAGATGTGATCCTGTGCATGAAGCCCCATTAGCAAGGCTTGCGCTGAACAGATCTGAGGCCTGCTGGAATTCAAGACCCAGCTTGAGAGCCATTTAGAATGAGCTGGACCCTATTTGTAGATTCTTATCACCTCCAGCAGCAAGGATCAAACTTCTCAGCACTTTCTGGACCTTCAGCTTTCAAACCACAAGTCCCTACCACCTGAGCTAACAGAACAGCACCAGTTGCTGTCGCTAATTAGAAGGTTCTTTTACTCACTGGGGCCAGCCACTGGTGGGAAACATGGTCGCATGCATTAGGTCAATGTAGAATCCAGAGGCAGGAGTATGGGCGCAACACACTGCACGTATCTGCAACAAGGGCAAGGAGCACACCTGTCTCCGCCTCCACTTCCCTCAGGCGTTCTGCCTGTGTGTCCCCTGCACAGGGGTAATCCTTTACAGCCTGTCTATTCAGAAGCTACATCTGCTCAGCACTCTTCTAGCTGCAAAAGACAGTATTCAGCCCTTCAAATTGTTTCCAGAGTAAGTCTCATACTGTGGGTGGCACTCAAGGATTTGCTACTTGCTGTCTCTTCCTTATCTGTCAGTGTGACTTATTTATACAAATAGACTTAACCAGATTGTATAGATAGGAAAAGCACATATCTCCACTGAATATTTTATGAGGGAATACAAGTGTGTGTGCTCTGACTTCATTTTATCTCTAAACAAAGTTAAGTTTTTTTTTTAATTTTTTTCTTTCTAATGTCAAGCACCAAGTTCTGTGGGCCACACAGCAACTCCACCCCCCTCTGGGTTTCAGAGCTAGGCTCTCACCCGAGCCTGAATATCTACACTGCTATTTTTAGCCCTGTAGCATAGATGTCATAAGCCCCAGTCAGTTGACCTGGGCTCTGAGACTCACTGCTGCAAGTCTTTATTTGCAGTGTAGATGCACCTGCGGAGGCCTGGAAGAGGTCAGAGCCTCTATTCAATCCCACTCTGATCCTGCCCCATCTTCCTTCTGCAGGGTCTGAGGAGGCTATTGCAACCACAGAGCAGCCTCCATACATCAAACTACATGCAAGAGAAAGAGGGGGCCTGGTGATATAAGCTCAGTCATAGCAACCCAAAATTCCCTATACGGTATTCCCTATAGGGTTGCTTCTTTACATTTCTTCTTTGTAACAACAATTTCATACTTATATAAAGTGTATAAAGTTGATAGGAAGCTGAGGGGCTTCTTCTTTATGTCACCACTAATACTGGTTATGCAGCAGTGGTGAAATGTTAAGAGATATGATATTGGGCCTGAGTATGCATTCCTTGTATCTAACTCAGTTTGAAGAAGGTCACCCATCAGCATGGTATAGAAGTGCCAGGCAAAGCTTCGGTTGAACTCAAGAGTACAGAGTACTCAAGATGGCTAGAGTGCTTGTTTCAGCTATAGGGAGACATTTTTAGGTAACATGGTTATTTACTTAACAAATGAGCTACACTTTTGTTGGATTGTAGCTCACCCAACCATTTATACATGGGAGCCTTAAGGGTGCCTAGAATTATAGTGATTTTTTTTTTACTCTGTGGTTACTGTTTTAAAATTATTTAAGTAGAAAAATATATGTATAAATCACATCTAACCTAACCACGTTGTAGTGGTCATTTCAGACATTTAAGATGAAGACAGCAGAGGTTTTATATTTCTGAATTTGAAAGAAAGAAAGAAAGAAAGAAAGAAAGAAAGAAAGAAAGAAAGAATTTCTCAAGCTGACCATTAAAAATCAGACTGCAACTGCTTAACAGTATTACTTTGTTAATGTATGAATATCTTCATACACAGAAGTGATAGGGCTGTCCATATGTCTGTGGATTCATCATAAGATAACTCTTGCATATATGAAAGAAGCAAGTGGGAGAACAGGAGAAAAGAGATTTCTATTCATAGATGAATTGCATACCAATGTACGTAACACGTGGCTCTCCAAAAACAGATACATTTCTACCTAGTACCTTTTTCTTTCGTTGTCAGGGTGTATAATGTACATTTATAAGCTGAAAATATATTCAAAATCAGATTCAAATAATAGTACTTTTTTCAAATGAATTAAAACGTTCTGCTTTTCAGGTCATAAATTTTTAAAATTAAATTGTTCATTTGATTTTTTTATTTACATGTGGCCTGATCCTGCCACCAATACTCAGATCAGACCCATAACGCCAACACAGATAAAAAGTAAAATTCATTTAGAATTAAAATATGCTCTCTCTGTTCCATGCATTACTTTTTAAAGGGATCCATGCTAGTTAGTACACGTAGTATAAATAGTATTGTATTCTTTGTAAAACTGTAAAATACTTAACATTTTACAATGTGTAGTGAGCAAAAAAAAATCAAATATATGTAGACTAGTTAAAATGTGCTATCACGTAGGTCTACACTATAAAAATAAGCATATTCCAAGCATAATGATTACTTATTAGTCAGGAGGAAGGCATAATAAGTTAAAAATGTGTTATGTAGACTCAGCTACGTATTTTTGCTTACGTTATTTCGAAAAGAGTGACTGCGAATTGGGTCTTCCGCCGCTAGGGAAACACTGCTGAGCATGATGAAGACAAGGATGAGGTTTGTAAAGATGTGGTGGTTGATCAGCCTGTGGCATCCCACTCGAATTCTGAAAAAGAGACAGAAAAATACGCATGTGTAAATAATGTATAGCAGACAGGGCTCACAAAGAGCAAGTATTCTAAACTTCTCTGCCAAGATTATGGTAACAATTCTAAGAGCAGGGCTGGATTTGGCTTTCACATATACCAAGATAAATCCAGAGCAACTGCTCTGATTTAAACGTTGGTAAAGGATTTCAGAATCTGGCCCATAGACTTTGAGGCTAGGAGTCAAAGGAGTCTAAGGGAGTTAGGGTCCCAATTCCCACTGATTTTCAATTGGATTTTGATGCCTAACTCCTCTAGGTTTCTTTTAAAACCCCAGTATTGGGCCCCACTGTGCACATGCAAAGGGGTCCATGCTAGCAGATATTCCTATGCAGGAGTAAAGCCTTAATTTCAGGCTCAATGGGAAAAGCTTAATTCCAGGCTCAATGAGTCTGAGCCAACTCTCATTAAAGCCAATTAAAGTATTCCTAAATTGACTTTGTGGGAGTTGGACTGAGCCCAGTGTCTCATTTAGATACTTCAGGGCTCTATTCACACCAGAATTTCCTAATGAGGCTACCAGCTGTTTCAAGATTGTGCTTGCTACTAGGAAGCCACCACGTAATGCTGATTTCAGCTTTACATAGGATTAGTGTCATAGGACCCAATTCGGGTCTCATTCCAACTGAACACTTCAACAGAGTTACTCCACATTTACATCAGTGGGAAAGCAGAATCAGCAGAATGAAATAGTTTTGAAAGCTTCCCGTGAGAAGTTAGTGGGTTTTTAAGGAATCTATTCTACTGTCAGTAAATAGAGGATTTCTGTATGTTCTGGTACCGCTAATTACCTTCCATGATAACAGAAGCTACCTACTTTACTTAGAGAAGAAAAAGCCACAAACCAATCCTACAGTCCCTTTGCAGGCAAAAGTCCCCTGGAGTCAAGAGGATTTTTGGTGTGTGTGAGGACAGTAAGATAATGACTTTGGGCTATTGACGTCAACAGGATCTGTGGGTGTTCAGCATCGTTGGAAATCTGGTCTTAATGTCTGAAGAGCTCTATTTATTATTAAATTAAAGTTGAATGTTTTAAACTATTTAGTTTCAATAACTTTCTTTTTTAGTGATTTTTGTCTTTTTGTGAAAAGTGCTGCTTGACAGGTCTGGAGACTGAAGTCATTTATTAAGTGAATCGATACAAGAAGGACAGCAGTCGAATAAACTGCCACATACATACACCGCTCCACAAATCTGACCTGGAAGGACCTCTAATGGTGAGACTGTAACTCTGTTCCCAAGCCAAGTCATTCTTTAACCTGTATGCTGAGACTGCCAGTGAGATTGCTAATTGCATTGATGGTTTTATGACATGGACTCTACTCACTTCACATGCACAATCGAACAGCCACTAGATGGTCACAGTTTCCATCAGCAAACAAAACAGCTTTCTTCACTACTGCCCAAGTCTGGAATCATACCTAGAGATGAAAGGCTCTATATCCCAATCCCAATTCCCTAAAGCATCCAGGTTTTATTGTTTTTATTTATTTATTTTTATTTATCTTTGCTTTCATTGTTTTCTTCAATGCTGAATTTTGGAAAATACCACCATACCAATGGGGTATAAGGAACCAAATTCATTTATTTAATGAATTATATAAGGTCCAAACTTGCTCCCATTGAAGTCAATGGGAGTTCTGCTTTGGACTTCAATGAGGGCAGAATTAGCTCTTCAGTGATGAAACCCCAGGGCACAGAAGTGGTATTTATAAGGGTGATATTTACGGGTTGGTACTGCTGAAAATGAAGAAGGCACTCCCTTCAGGAATCGGTGTTATCTTCTCCTTCATATTTAGTTCAGATATTCTTCTGGGACGTGGGCCAACTGGTACCTCTGGTTCATCTTCCTCGTCTTCCTCATCTTCACCTACTTTAAATTAAACACTTTTTTACTATAAAATAAAAAAGATTAAATTTTTGTTCATAACAATATACAATTATTGCTTGTATTAAAATATATATTCAACAGATGGTGTTAAAAATCTGTTAATTAATACATGAACATTCCCATAGGTGTCAGGGACATATCTTTCACTGATCAATTTACACACCAAAGGGACTCTTTAGGGAGCTTTTCATAGTCATTTAGTGCCTAATTTCTATTGAAAGTCAGTGCAGTGAGTCAAAGTCCTTACCACATCTCAGACGGAGAGCGGGTAGTGGCTTTAGGTTAATTTTTGCAATGATTGGTGGCTTTTCTTCCACCCATCCCATAACCTCTCACTTTCCTGTATATAAAGTCCAAGTAAATGGACTCTGCACAATGGTGGATGTTAATGCCACTCACCTGCCACAGTGGGTGCAAAACCAGATGGGCAGTAATTGGGACAGCCCCATTAGAAAGGGAAAGGACAGCACATGCTGGAAGTGACCCCTCCCCCCTCCAGAGCCTCTATCCACTCATTGGTCAGCAGGGGGAGATAAGGAGCTGATTGGTCTGTCATTCTCTCCTTTCATTAATTTAAACCCTACCCTGGGGCATGTAGAGCTCTATTTCAGCAGCCCAATCCCCACTTCCTGTAGATGTAGTTTTGGGACTGTGTTTGCAGATGCTGCAGGTCTGACCAAGTGCCTGTTTTGGGGGTCAGGAAGGAATATTTTTTTCCCATTAGGGCCAAACTGGCAGAGGCCTAGTAGTCTTTTCACCTTCCTCACAGCATCCTCGAAGCACAGTTAGATTCAATAGGAATCGAATTCAGTCATTAGTGGTAGTACTTAGTAGTGATGTTAGTTAGTTGCAACCAGTGGACCATTAGCCTTGGTGAAAAGGCTGAAAAGGACGGTTCCCAGAAGTATAAGACCCAGGATTTTGCTGATGGGCCTTGCACTCATGGGATAGGAGGACACCTTGTTGCCTTCATAGGTCAAGGTTCCCCCTGTTTTAATACCATCTGTCCCCTTCCTGGGGTGTGTGAAATAATTCAGAAGAGCAGGCTGAGTCCTAGGGCTAGGCTGAGGAGAATCTATCCCAACCTGTGGGTTATGTGATAGGAGTCCTCCAACCCCTGCACTGGAACCACTTAAAATGCCTGGTAGGTGAGAGTATGGGTAACAAGGTGGGTAGTGCCCCTCCCCTGTGTTAAGTTTAATAAAATTGCAGCCTGTCACTTAACATCCCTGCGTCTGTCCTCACTTGCCAATGTGTCTAGATCAAGTGTTCACAGAGTGGGTGGGAGGTAGTAGGACGTATGTAACAGCTCTACAGCTGGTGAGACAGAAGCAACCTGATTTTTGACTGAAATGTGTGTTAGCAGGAAGCCATCAGAAGCGCATAAGATGACAGGGCCTGAATAGCATTCTCTCTGGAACATTCCTTGCCATCTACCATTTCAATGAAGTTCCAGATTCTGCCCCAAATACAGAGAAGTATTATTAGATTATCCATCAGACTGACAATTTTAATGATCTTACTTTATGTGTACTAACTAAATGGGCTGCAGAAAAAGCAATAGCACTGCATTCTATAGGCCAATATACCTGCTGGCATCAGAGGGTCTAATTCCACTGACTTTAAAGGAACTGAATCAAGACAAGGTAATGGTAAATGTGACCCTACATTTATATTTCAATGTACTGACTTAAACATGTTTATAGTCTTGCTGGCATACCTGGTACATCACACGGTGGATAGGGGTCTTTGTCCTCATCTTCTCCTTCTCGATATTCAGCAATTGTAACCTATGGCGATGGCAAAGAGACACTTCAGAAGAAAATTAAACTTCAGCATTTAATCGATGCATTTAGATGATCCAAAAAACAAATTATTCAATACCAGAGAAGCCAAGTACATGCCTACTCTCTCAATGTATCAACAGAGCCATGATGGTTGATCACTTTGGAAGTGGGCAAGAGGGGAAAGCTTTAATCTTTTTTAAAAGTCTATTTTTGAACCCCCATGTACATTTTTGTGATTCTACACTTAGGCAAAAAGACCTGCAGAATGTCATAGGGATAAAACCAGTAGGGTTCTATGAAGTGGTTTGGAGTGGAGTGGTTTGAAAATGGAGTGGTTTGAAAATTCTATAATATAGTCTAAAGGACTTTTCCAGCAGAAATCTACCAAGAGCCTAAAGCTATGGGTTATGCTAAAACTGACAATGTTAACTTACTCTATGCTCTAAAACTCCTCTCCCCAGCGAAGTTGTAGGGGATCAGGAGCAGATACAGTCATTCTGCCAGGAGCTATGCATCCATAGGAACGGTTGGGGTTTGAAACTGCATGGATCTCATGTGAACAGCAGGTTCTGTGGTCCCAACCCTTTGCCAGTTCTGTGAGAATGAAAACCCTGTGTGCACTGACAGTTTCCTGTCCCTTATGTGGGAGAAAAACACTTAGGAGAAAATGTGGCCCTAAAAAATAAATCACATAGTGCACATCTGTGTTGAAAAGAACTTATTAGCATAAACAAGAGAGCCACTTTTTAAGAGGATAAAATATTTTTATAGAAATAAACACCTTATTATCCTTGGCCTTCTTTTGGTCACCTTCTGATTTGTCACCTTTTTTATTTTCCAGACTCTCTTTTCTAAATAAAAAAAAAAAAGAAAAGAAAAAGAAAGAAAAACAAAAACAAAGAACAAACCCCATTAAGTAAAGAACAAAGACTGATGAAAGAATGATTAACTATTCTATCCACTCTATTAAAAATGAAGAGGTCATGCCAACGGAAATATAGGTACTTGATTTGAAGGGACATTTACAGAGAAGACATGTCACATACAAAGGTAATAAAGAGTGTTTCATCCCAGTGCACTAGATTCATTCAACAGATTATCCTTTTAAATATAACTCAAGAAACCAATCCCTTAAAAATGCGATGCAAGGTCTTTATAGGACTACTAAGGGATAAACTGTGCTCTTGGATTCATGCACACAACTCTTATGGTTTCCATGGGACTACAGTGACTTCAATGGAAGATTTGCTTGTTGTCTATGTAAAGTTTTCAGAATTGGTCTGAACGGAAGTTGCACATATACATATAGGGATACAATTATGTTCTAATTGCACAATGAATCCTACATTCCAATGTTTAAACCTCAGATGGTTATCACCATTCATTCCATCATCCCAAATCTTTGGGCAAGTTTAAATTAAAATCACATTCATTTGGTCTTTGTTAACAAGTATGGTATCTTCTTTCCTTTTCTCTTAAATTAATAATCTATGAACCCTGTCAAGATATTCAAATAAAGAAATCGACACACTTGTAAGTGGGTGAATACTGAACTCCCATCTAGCACCCCAGTGCTATTTTACCTGGCATTCTTTTTCCTCTGCTTTTCTTCTGCTTCTTCTTTCTGAGCTGTATTCAGGCTTTCCGCATCTGCCAAGTTATCCACAGCAATGGCCAAAAAGACATTTAGCAAGATATCTGATTCAAATAATCTTAAGGACATTATGCATTACCACACTCTGTTTGGTTTATTCCTTATCAGTATGAAAAAATGACAGGGTGAGAGACATGAAACCCATGCTCCTAAACTAAGTATATAACTTTACAGAGCTGGATGTACTGCTTATAATACCTTTACTTACCAGGCCAAATTAATGCCTGCTGTAACTGCATTTAAACCAACAGAGTTACGCTAGTGATGCTTTAGGCCCATTGATTCTATCACAACACGAATATACAGCAGACTGCTGAACAAAAGACTAGTAATTTATAAAGTGAATTTTTGAAAGGAAATGAAATTGAAGTTTACATGGGCATAGACAAGTTTCACCTACTACACAATGTTTTTAGATACTAATTCAGATACTTCAAAACGTTGATTTTTACACTGCAATATTTTCCAGATGTACTACATTCCATGTCAAGTTCTGTACTTCAGCCCATATCAATGAAGTGTGAATATCAATAGAAGCAGCATAAAAATATAGTAAAAAGAAGTTTAATATTTTTGCCATATCTATTGGCTCCTAACCTTTTCAGTAGTAACTTGTGTCTAGGAGAACTGTATGCTAGCTTACTAGAGTTTTGGGTAGTCACTGAAAGATGCCATACTGGGGACAAAGAAGAGCTTTTGGAAGATCGGGGGGCATGGAGAGTGAACACTTGTGTGGAACTAGTCCCAAACAGCTCATATTCCTACTGCTAGGATCCCCCTGCAATGTAAGATGTATTCCCTAATGTGACCCACTTCTATCCACTGTCATTTGTTCAGAAACTGTCAGAAATAACAAGGTGGAATCAGGGAGGGATAGGACATTCTGGCATGGAGTTCAGAGCACTTCTGTGGATCAGGATGGGGGGTGCTGGCCAAAAGAAGACAAGCAGACAAAATGAGGTTGTCTGTCAACTTGAGGAGGAAGGAGCAAATGTGCTGGTTCCTGTCAGAGTGGTGAGATGGCGATGCCTAGGGAGCTGGCAGGGGTCTGATTTGTTTAGGGAAAGTAGAGAAAGGGAACGGGAGCAGGAGGGAGCTCCTGTTTAGAAGAAATGTAGTACAGAAAATGTGCATACCTGTTCACAGCGATTCACTCAGTTACACAAAGGGCAGGTATGTGTCCTTAGTGTCATAATGGTTCAGTCCTCTTTACGCACAAATTCACTGCTCTATTCAGAAATGCTTACAGTGAATGCCAGTGTCACTTGTAGAAATGAAAGGATACAGTTACCACAGATGAAGAGGATAATGAAGTATATACAGACGACCATTCCTGATGACGATGGGCCACCATATGCCATAATCCCATCATACATCACAGCATTCCAGTCTTCACCTGTTAGAATCTAACAAGCAAAATCATCTTTACTGACTCAACAGTCAAAAGACTGAAAGAGGATTATGTTTCCTCTGTCCACAACACACACAGCCATTTTCTAGAACATGAAATTGTTAACTGATCAATCTGTATAGGATGCTTTATATAGTAAACCCGGTAGTAATCTGTTTGTTGTTATACAATATTTTAATATTTCCATTTAAATAAGGATCTCCTAGTTTAGTTTTACCAGTTTTTATCTATATGAAGCATTTATGCCAATGAACTGTATGTCTACGCTTATGGTCCAAGATCTAAAAAAAAAAAAAAAAGGGTGCCTAAAATTAAGCTCCTAAATTCTTATGTAGGCACCTAGGTGGCCTGATTTTCAATGGTGCTGCATATACAGCAACTTCTACTGAAGCCTCCATGCTCAGCACCTTTGAAAATCTGGACTCTCATTGAGGAACCGAAGTATGGCTTAGGAGACTAATTTTAAGCACCCATTTTTAAAGAATGTTGGCCACAAACCCTTTCCAAAACTATACATCATAGTGTGTTACACCTTCAAATTAAATTGTCCCAATCTAAGTCCTAACTGGAGACTGGGACCATTACTATATTGCTTTAAATGGAGGGGGTTTCAAACTGAATTGGAGCTCAAATGCTATTGGAGAATGAATAATTTTCCTACTTTCTACTGTTCCTTGCAACTTTGCTGCTGTACCAAAGGATGAAATGTAAAGGAACTTGTTGATTAGTTAAGTGGAGGATAGTTTACAGCTGGTCTACTATACATTTAGCACTTTATTTTGCATTACTGTGGGAAGCCTGATTATTAGAACACAGATTATAGGGATACCGTATATATTTTTCATCAATTTAGAAGCTGTTAGTTCTATCCCAAAATACTCCCATCACAGTGATTCTCTCCCCAGATAATTCAGTGACTGTGCAAGAAAGTCATACACGGACAAAGGCCACTATTTCATTCTCCGAAGTCCATATTTGGGCACCTAAATAAGAATTCTGGTTTTTCCAAGCTGTTCAGTATTCAGCAGCTTCCTTGGGAGCTGTGGGAGCTTGGCACCTTTGAAAATCAGGCCATTTATTTAGGTGCCTGGATATGGATGTAGCAGCCTGACTTTAACCCCCTGAGTTTGGAAACACTGACTTAAGTTTTCAAAGGGACACCATCAGGGTAAGTGTGGCCCATTATTTTTAATATTTTTTTAGAAAATTTAAGACTTACAGAGATATTTCTCGTTAGGATGTCTTTATTTTTAAATTCATCGGAAACAGTTTTTTCTTTGTTTGTTTCAAGCATCATCCTATGGAACCTCTATTTGAGTGAATAGAAATTGTGACACATAGCCAAATATTCACCCAAACCAAACACTGCACTATTGTGTTAATGCCTATAACCCTAAATGTGAAAATGACTAGAATCAAAAATGAAAGAGACTAGCCTAATTTCATTGTCCAAGCCAAGAGAAATACAAAAAGTAAACAAACACCATAAACAGTGAAAAGGACGTTAGATTGTAAGAATTCTTTTAGTTTTAATAATCAGTTACTAGTAACACAGATATGAATGTTTTAAAATATATACAATAAACTGATAGTGTCCCTTTAAAGAAATCCATATTTAGTTTTTTATGATATGAAGTGATATGATTCACACAGATATACACTTTTACAATGTTTCTCAATTTATCCTACTAAGAAGTAGCTGAACATTAGAAATACACACATCTACCACAAAACAGACAGTTAACAAGCTTACAGGAAAAATATTAATTCAAATTAAATAACTTCCAGTTTTTATTTCTAGTCATGTCTTTGATGGACAAAGAAGACTTAATTTAATGAAGTAACATGAAAGCTATGTTGCATAGATAGATCAAATAAGATATGGAACAAATGGTACAAATGGTGCAAAATTACCAGAGTACTGAATATAATGAGCAGAATGCTACTTAAAGTAAACAGAATAAATAGTATTTGTGATTTTTTTCAGGAGACAAGATTACCTAAACATTTTTGTTGTTCAAAGGTAAAACGTTTCATAGGGGGTGAAAGAAAGTTACCTGGAATACAGTTAAAAGAGCTTGTGGAAAATTATCGAAGGTGCTCCGTTTTGTTTGAGTTTCATCAAAATTAAATTTGCCTCCAAACAGCTGCATTCCAAGCAATGAGAAGATTATGATGAAGAGGAAAAGCAGAAGCAACAGTGAAGCAATGGACTTCATTGAGTTTAACAAGGATGCTACCAAGTTGCTCAGGGATGTCCAGTGCCTATAAATTAAAATGCGTGTGTTAACACAAAAAAAAAACTGTAAAAGAACAGTGCGTGATGAAATATTACAAAAGAATTGCTGATCACCATACAAGTACCCCTAAAATTAGCAGCAGGAAAATGCATTATTTCATAATCTTACCTTGTCACTTTAAAAATACGTAGAAGACGAACACAACGAAACACTGAGATTCCCAGGGGTGACATAATTTCCAACTCCACCAGTATGGTTTCAACAATGCCACCACAAACGACGAAGCAATCAAAACGGTTAAAGAGGGATACAAAATAAGCCTGTAGGCCCAAGCTGTACATCTTTATTAACATTTCACAGGTGAATAATGCCAGAAGTACTTTGTTTGCAGTATCTGGAACAAAACATTCAGAAAATTATAATGTTTTAGATACTTCTGATTTATTTTGTAGATCTCATATTTTGACTAACTTTTATCCATTTTCCATGCCAGTTATCTTATCTCTCTGGAGGGAAATACACATTGCTTTGCATTTGACACCATTTTTTGCATGAGGCATATATAATCCCTCCCTTTGATCTAAAAATGCTACATCATTCTAATTTATTGTGTAAATTATCCCAGCTAAAAACATAGTTCAAACCTAGAGTGGAATTAAGGCAAAAAGATTCACAGCCTATTCTGATGTGCAAGTTAGCATTTGTCCTTCCTTATCTTTAATCACATGGGTTGACAATGGTAATATGTCTAAAGCATAATGACAGGTTTCAGAGTAGCAGCCGTGTTAGTTGTATCCGCAAAAAGAAGTGGGCTGTAGTCCACGAAAGCTTATGCTCTAATAAATTTGTTAGTCTCTAAGGTGCCACAAGTACTCCTGTTCTTAAAGCATAATGGCACATGTTTACAATTTGGCTCTGTAGGGTTTTGCCCATACATTATGTCATTAAGATGTGTTGCAGATGTGGAAATAGAAAACATTTGGTCATTCCCTATATTGATTTCTTTAACCCGGATGTACTGAAGGATAACAAATAAACTTCAAAATGGCAAAATACAGAAGTAATCAAGGAGAGCTTTCATTTTTCTGTGGTTAAAAACAGGAAAAATGTTCTTTGCTTGTACCTTGGATCTGTGTCAGCCAGTCAGGTTGATTGTAATGCTCAGAAGAGATAGTTAATGTGTTCAGAAAGACCAAGACAATAACGAGCCAATAAAACGAGACAGATTTTACTGCAGCTCTACATTTTCTTCGATTGAATCGGTTCCAGCGACGCCAGCGTCGACTGAAATTTAGAACAAAAGCAAATGCATTATTCTATGGAAAAATATTACAGTATTTGAACTTAAAGATTTGTGTTGGGTGGGAGATTTGTGGGTGTACATGTGTGAGTATATATGAAACTATGAAAGAAATCTGACAGGCAGCTGTGTGCATTACTACCAAGTGCAGCTAAAAAGATGACAATTTTGTTCAAGTTCAGAGCCAAATAAAAAACAAAAAATGAAAACTTTAACAAATTAGTGTTGAACATTTCTATATAATCTTCATACAGTTTAATAGATTGTGACATCACTAGATTAGGGCATTTGTCAAAGCCAACTCAATATTGCATGACCTAGTACATCGCATTGCACTTCATTGCATAACAAGATATATCTACGTAAACCAGATCTAGATTCAGATTAAGTTTAAGAATCAGAATTTGCGTTTCAGGTTGAACCATGGATACAGTTTGGGTTTGGATTAAACAATGCAGAAATTTTATGAGATGAACTTGTGAGAAACTACCCCATATGATGGAACTCTTACAACGTCAACTGTTCCCAAGAACACTACCAACTTGGGCTGAAAT
The DNA here is from genome assembly GCF_013100865.1 of Trachemys scripta elegans. NCBI lineage: Eukaryota > Metazoa > Chordata > Testudines > Emydidae > Trachemys > Trachemys scripta. Next base: position 27,764,966 of record NC_048304.1, read on the forward strand.
CCTAGGGTGGTGGGTGGACATATTCATGAGATTTTTGATGCATACAAACTGAAGTTGGAAATTAGGCCACATCTAGTATTGAGTTGACTCAGAAAGGAAGGATTGTCCAATGGTTAGGGTGCTACCACAGGACTTGGGAGACCTGAGTTAGTTCTCTGCTTCCTCCAAAGCTTCCTGTGGGTAAGCCACTTACTCTTTAGTGCCTCAGTTCTCTATTTATGAAATGGGAATAAAAGTACTTTACCTCACAGGAGTGTTGTGTGGATAGATAAATACATGAAAGATTGTGAGGCACTCAGATACTACAGTAACAAGGGCCTTATAAGATAGATAGATAGATAGATAGATAAAACCAAAACCACAGGACTGGATTTGGATAATAAATCTTAATATTAAGACAATGTTAGGGAGACCCAGATGAGATGAAGAAAATATCAGGACACCGGGGGCAACGTTCCATGCCAACGTTCTGATCCAAACCCCATCGGACTCAGTGGAAAGACTCCTATGACTGCAATGGGATCTGGTGCTAGTTTCAAAATGGAAAGAGTTTGGATTTAAGGGTGTGGGTACAGCCCTTCTCCAATATATTGTAATGTACTTTACAACTTAAGTTCATAAGCTGATGCTATTTCTGACCCTAAACTTTTCTATTTTTTTTTGTTTACACTCTATAATATTTAAATAAATTGCTACAAATAATTAGATAAAAAGTCTTAGTACCTCTGCTGCCCTGAGTCAGCAGGTACCATACCTAGTATATATAAAATTAGAAATGTTCTAATCTGCCTCAGGTGGTAGATCCAATATGTAATGGTGTCTTCATAAAAATAAATGAACTTGGCAAATAAACAGTCAAGCAGTGTGTGAGGTTCTTTCACTCACCTTAAACTCATGCTTGTGATTATGGAAAATAGCAATTGTTCGGTTACTGTTATGGAAAAATTTCATCACTTATAGAGTATAATAATCATATGAAGAAAAAGCTCTGCATTGAACTAACTTGACAGTGTGTTCAAGAACACTCTTGTCCTGCCAACTATGTGCTTAGCCATCATCAGTATATTCTCTGACTGGATATGCAAAAAAACAGTATTTTTTACTCTTAGGGCAAAATTCTGCATTGCTGAAGTCAATGAAAATACAATAAGGCCCCAAGAGCTTGATCACTCATAACAGTTGGGGGGACTCATGGTCATCTCCAAGCACCTGATCTATGAAGTCAATGGAAAGATTCCTATTTGACTTCAATGGTCATTGGATCAGGCTCTAAATCCTTAAACAGTGAAAGTTTTGTAAAGAAGTGACAACAGTTCTTTTCAAATTTTTCAGTGTTTATGGATTTATACCCCGACCCAGAGACCACTGACAGAAACAGTATAGCTAAACCCAGGAAACCTTCTGAAAATGTAGCCCAAGGGGTGTGCAATTTTAGGCCCATATGTAAGGGTTGACAGGCTTTAGTGTGAATTAAGCTTACAGTTATAAAACAAAACAAAGTCTCATTTGAGGGGTACAGTACATATTTTCTTCCCTTCCTAAAATATTCACAATTGCGCGCACACACAGACAAAAGGGGGGGAGGGAGGCATCAAAGTCTGATGTCCCACTGTGATGCATCTTCAGAAAAACCTGTGGAAATTTGAACTTGAAAATAATTGAGATTATTTTCATTCAAGATCTTCCTATTTTTCAGGGGAAGCATTAAATTTTAAATTTTAAACGTTATAGTATGATAAAGATAAATTTTTGTAGTGAAGAATTAAATTTAAGGGTTTTTTTTTATTTGACGTGAACCCCATTTTGCACAAATTTGTAATAAAGTGTAACATTGCTGTTCTAAAATTTTCCCCAAAATGTTTGTCACAGCTGTAGTGCCAATTTTGAAGAAGTATTTAAATCAGAAGGGACACTCATTGTTAATATAAGGTACCACAGTTGGCCAAATTATTCTTTACGTTCATTCTCATCTAAATAATTTAGCTTTTTTTCTGTTCACATTTATGAACAAGTCGTGACATTGACAAATTTGTTGGTAATTTTATTTTAGTCATTTATTTTCAAATGGTCCTTGGGCCCCAATCCTGTAATTGAATCCACACAGGTGGATGCTCTAAAGTCAGTGCAGGTGTCTGCATTGCATAGATCCGATTGTAAAATTTGAGTCTTATTTTGGTTAATAGGTACCAATAATAACGCTTCTCTACACTTGACTATTTACTCAGATTTGCTAATAAAGTTGTGCAAAATTATTAACCTTTTTTTTTACATTTCCAGATGGTTTTGCATCAGCAACATCCTGCATTACATAAAATTTTGCAAAATTAAAACCATATGCACAGTATTCATTCATGGGAGCTCTGGGTGCCCACCATCTGCGTCAGGTCACAAGGGTGTAAAGTTGGGTGCCCATAATTAGAGAGCATTTCTGAAAACGTGGGCTTTAGATTTTGTGCATGTATCCAAGATGTAGGCAGTTCTGAAACTTAAAAACCTACCATCCATAAAATATAGTACTAAATAATAAAATAAACCAACGAACAGTCCAAATAAGCCAGTGAGAGTACAGTCAAGTACACCCACTAATGACAACCCCCCTTCAAACTATTCCTCCACCCCTCAAACCTCACATCGCTGAAAGTCAGAGAGAAAAGCTGTGCTTCTCAGCATGCCCTGAAGGTCAACAGATTTCAGGCTACTGTATTTTGAACTGCTGGGGAAGTAAATTCCAGAGCTGTCAGCCTTTCACAACAGAACATCTTGCAAGAAGCTCCTTTCCATTCGAAACATGAGTACTCCTGCTTAAGTGTTTCCACTGACTACAACTGTGGTAGTTTTGTACAGTGAGAGTCTGTCCAGAAACTGGGTTCCAAACCATGTAGGGTTTTTATAGTGGAACCCCCAAACCTTAAATTCCACCTGGAAGCTGGTAGGCAGATAGTGCAGGTCATAGATACATTAATGTAAGATAGTTTTGATATGAATATCTACCTACTATGTAGGCAGCTGCATTATACATCTAGCTAGGATTTTATACTACACCCATTATCACGGCGTCTGAGCACATTATGAATTTACCGAAAGATGCACATGAAGAGCTGCCTCTCTTTGGCTTCCTTTCTTTCTTGTCTTATTATGGGTAGGCTAGGTTGGACAAGTGAGTTTTGCATTTTGATCTGAAGGCAATGAAGTCTGGTCAACCTGATGTCTTCTGGAAGTGACTTCCAGATTAGGGAGCCAGTTGCTGAGAAAACTCTTGAGTTTATGATTCTTGAGACTATTTGTGCCACTGTTCCAAAAGAACACAGCTGTTGTGGGAGGTCATTGTGACAGTGTACCCCATAAGGCTTTATGGGGGGAGTTGCTTATAAATGTATGTACAACATAACTGGAATATGTTTTGTGCTGCCTGTGCCATGTAATATATCTCCGTAAAGGTTATGATCTACTATATCTATTCATCCTATTTATACATATATATCATTTTCTACTTGAGATTAAGAATATGGGCTGTATACTTGCTTGGTTTCTAAGTAAGCTTTGTGAGGCATTTAGTCAGCTTCTTTAGGAAGGAATTCGCCAGGTTAAGTACCTGATCAGGAAACACTTGGGGAACAATGCATCTTGGAATGCTCCAATCCACATAAGAAGTCTTCCTGGAGACATGCAAGATAGCATGTGGACAATGGCTTCGGCCTGTAAAGACTGAGTCATGCAGGGACGTGTGACTTGCCCAGGTGACTCCAGAACTCCATCTTGGAGCTGGACTTTGCATAGGAGGGAGGAGGGGGGTCTCCACCCACAAGAGAGAGTCTATTTAAACCCATGGGAGACCCCTCCATTTGGTCTTCAGCTAGCTAAGGAAGGAGCCTCTCCACCCCTCCCCGCCCCAGGATACTTGAAGGGAACGAGAACAAAGGGACAGTAACTACAGGGGGTGTGAGTGATTGCTGGACCCAGGCTAAAAGGAGATTAGCCTGTAAAAGGGAGCATTCTGGAACTGGTGAGGAACTTTCTGTATTTAGTTTGATTAGACATAGATTTGTGCATTTTATTTTATTTTACTTGGTGGCTTACTTTGTTCTGTCTGTTACTACTTGGAACCACTTAAATCCTACTGTCTGTATTTAATAAAATCACTTTTTATTTAGTAATTTACTCAGAGTGTGTATTAATACCTGGGGGAGCAAACAGCTGTGCATATCTCTCTATCAGTGTTATAGAGGGCGAACAATTTATGAGTTTGCCCTGCATAAGCTTTATGCAGGGTAAAACTGATTTATCTGGGTTTAGACCCCATTGGGAGTTGGGCATCTGAGTGCCAAAGACAAGCACACTTCTGTGAGCTGTTTTCAGGTAAACTTGCAGCTTTGGGACAAGTGATTCAGACCCTGGGTCTGTGTTGGAGCAGACAGGAGTGTCTGGCTCAGCAAGACAGGGTGCTGGAGTCCTGAGCTGGCACGGAAAACAGGAGCAGGGGTAGTCTTGGTACATCAGGTGGCAGCTCCTAAGGGGGTTTCTGTGATCCAACCCGTCACAGTCATGATCATGCAGGGAAAGATGTTCCCTGAGAAAACTTAAGCTAGTCTCATGGAGGAGCTAGATGATGACTGAAAACTTGAATTTGACTCAGTACTTACCAGGAAACCAAGGAGAGTTGAACATGGGAGCAATGTGTCATTTGTAGCCTCTGCTATTGAGCAGACAGACTGCTGTATTTTGAGCTAAATTTAGTTTTTTAGGGATTAGTGATTCCATTCCTAAATACAGAGAATTACAGTAGTCAAGCCTGAAGATCACAAATATGTGGATTACTGGTTTTAGGTCCAAATACATGAATGGGGTGCAGTCTTTTTTCTTGACTTTTTTATGAGAAAAAGGAAATTTTGCAGTCATAGTTATTTGGGTATCCAGAAGGAGTGAGGAGATTAGGAAAACAGCTAGTTTGCAAATGATAAAAGGGCAGAGGTGAACAGTTCTTCAAAGCACTTTCTCTTCTCAACAGCTGTTGAATGCATCCAGGACCTTGGTGCAAGCTGCATCTGATATGATGGTAATGTAGAGTTGGGTATGACTGGCACTTTAGTCCATGCTGTCTCACAACTTCCCCTGCAGGTTCATGTAGAAGGAGAAAAGGATGGAAGAGCAGATAGATCCCTATAGGACTCCACAAGTAAGAGCGCTAGAGGTAGAGGAGTCGATGGCCATTATGACTTTCTGGAACATCTGAAGCCCTTTTAGTGTGATCCCAGTAAACCCCCTGCTGAAATTCTAAAGAGGGATAGCAACATTCAATAGTTGGCGATATCAAATGCTGTGCCTAGCTATATAAGTATGAAAGTACAGCCCTGGACTGTGGCCAAGAGGATATCATCCTTCAACTCCACGAGCACTCACTTTGTTCCATGTTTCAGCCTAAAGCCTGTCTCGGAGGCATCCAGGGATACTGGCAGAATCTAGGGAGAGCTGGAGACTGACTGTGATCTACTCAGTAAGTTTTCTTGGGAATGGGCAGTGGTAGAGAGATTGGTTGCATCAGTTAGTGGTTCCTTACATACTGGCTGGATTATGGCAAGCTTTAGGTTTGGTGGGAACTTTCCCTCCTCAAAGGATGTGTTTATAGTGTCATTTAGTAGAGGTCTTAGATGCTCATGGCTCTCTTTCACTAGAATGGATGTAGATCATAGTACAGTGTTGGCTTGCTTTTCCTATAGTGCTTCTAAGATTTTCTGTCATGCAAATGGGCCAAATTCAGAAAGGAGGCATGTTATCAATCCGTTTTGAGTGTATGGTTACTAAGTCTCTGGTGGCATCTCAGAAGCAGATGTTCCCCTCTGAGGAGTAATTTAAAATAGGTTTCACAGGAGCAGATATTGATTTGTGGAATTAACTGGAGACAAATTAACAAAAATACTTCAGCCAGGCTGAAGCTGGTTTAGAAGCTGCTAAGGTGGAGGAAGAGAGTAATCTCTTGGCTTTCTTCTCTTTGATTTTGCATTAGTTTCAGCTTCCAAACAGTCTTATGGCTTAGTCCCATGTACAGTCCATTGCAGTTATCTACCCTCAAGATGAAACAAGCATGGGTAGGTGTAACAAGGTGTGCGTACAAAAGAAATGGACACAATTTTCTCAGAAATGCAGATAAAAAAGCACTCTAGGCCATGCCCACCTGTTCATTATGCATAAGTAATCCTATTTTGAACAAAACTCCAAATTGTAAAGCTGCTTAACAAATGGCGACACCTGACCTTGATCAGGGGTGAGATATAATCCACTCCAGCTCTTCCAGTCGCTTTCCACGACCTATCAATGCTATTTCAGTCTATTTACTGATCCTCAACCACCTAACTCTTAAAAAAGCCACAATCTCATGCATTTGTTCCATTGCACCGTCAGGGTCAGAAGCAATGGAACACAGAACTTGGGATCATTGGCAAACTGAAATCAACTTCTCTTAATTAACCTACCAGTGAACTCACATACACGTTGAACTGTAGGAGTGACAAGATGGAACTGTACCACATCTCACGTGAAAAGACCTTCAAAGTGGAAGAGCACCATCTACGACTACCTTTTGGGATCTCTCATTTAAAAAGGAAGAGGGCTACTCAAAGGCAACACCCACCCACTCCTATGGGAGATAACAGACACATCAGAAAGATGTTGTGATAAGCAGTAACAAAGCAGCTGCTAGATCTAGTAGAATAAGCATAGACACAATAGCCAGGTCAACTGCTAAAAGCACAATATATCAGTGTTGTCAGTGCAATTTTTGCTACAGATCCAAGCATGAAACAAGTTTTACCAGGGACAAGGAAATTGGAGGAATCCAGCTTCCAGAATTGCTTTGTTAGAATCTTCTCAATTATCTCTATTGTTCAATGAATGTCTGTGAACAATAGTTAGCCTATGGATTGTTTGCAACCTAGTTGTTATGAGTATTTGCTATCCGTGATTCGTTATATGTGCCACATGACTGGTCACCTAAGTCAGATGGCATTGTTTTTGTTCCATGATTGAGCGACCTGACCTTTATAAACAGAAGGAGTCTCTTTTCTGTTTGCAAATTTGTTTGCTATTTGTAATTTCTCAATACTATTCTATGAAAATGAAAAAAATGATGTACTGTATATACTCGTTCATAAGGTGAATATTTTTGGTAAAAAAGTGACGCATCGAAGAGCGGGGGTCAGATTATAAACGGGTCTACACCAAAATTTGATGATTTTAAACTCTATGGAATCATTGAATTGAATATCTAATACACTGTCGTTTTGTTTACCAGCAGCATCTGCAGGCATGGAGCCCCTCAGCTCCCCGTGGCCGCAGTTTGCCATTCCCACCAATGGGAGCTGTAGGAAGTGGAGGGAGCTGAGGGGCTCCATGCCTGCAGACGCTCCAAGTAAACAAAACGTGCCAACCCGCCAGCGGCTTACCCTGACAGGCCGGGAGCCAAAGTTTTCAAACCCCTGAAATACAGGGTTAGCTTATGAAAGGGTCATACAGTTTTTGCTATTTTTACCTATCTGTTTTGGGGGGTCGGCTTATAAACAAGTGGGCTAATGAATGAGTATATACGGTAAATTAAAAGATAAAAATATTCTTGCTTTTACTCATGGCACTTGCTTTCCATGAGCATTCTTGTGAATAAAAACTCACTTGCCCGAATGTTTGAGAATAAGTGAAAAAAGAGTTGCAAATACCAGCAAAACAAATTGGGGTACTTTATTCCAAAGAATGTTCATGAATCCTCTTCAACTGTATTCCTTAATCTCTGTCAATAATATTTTTCATCCAATCAAATTCTAATACAGAAAATACAGAATCACGTAGTCATGATGTGTAAACCATCGCAAGGGAAAAAGTGATGGAAAAGAGAGGAAAATACTGACCTGAACTTGGATTTTGAGATAGTTTGACTAAAAGAAAAGGAAAACACATTTTTAAGAATATACAGAAACAATAATTTATACAATCCCTTCTCCTCGCAATGCTGTGCTTGGCAATCAAAACAATGGAATTACTCAAAGTTTGTGCATAAAAGTGTTTTCTCAACATAACGCTGCATGAATGCTGAAATACTATTGTCATCTGTTTACCATTGTTTTTCTGATATTCTTTACAAACATGAATTTTACATGAGAAAGAAAGGAAATTAAATCTTATCCTCTGGGGACCAAAAAATATATATAAAGCACAGGTATTTGCAGAGAAACAAATCCTGGATTTTAAATAGCTGTTTCAATGTGCTTTGGGACCCTTCTGGAAGAATGATGTTACGTGAATGAAAGTCATTATCACAATCATTATGTTAGTGCTATATTCATATAGCAATCTAATAATTATCAATTTTTAGCTACTTGTAAAATATGCATACGCCAGATCATGTTTCAATTATTAAAAGACATTAGTCTCTGTTGCATTTCTTAGGTTATGTCTCTTCTTTTCTTCTTGGTGTTTTTGAAGCAGCAAAATTAAAAGCTCTATAATCTTTCTAAATGTAAGGCTCAAATGGCTACTTTATGAAATATATCTATATTTGTCCTGACTTCAGAATTTTAGATAAAATTGTGGTTAGATTTTACCATGAATGACTAAAAGCCAAAAATATAAGCATCTCACAAAGCTTGAGTATTTCAAAGCAAATATGTTTGAGTAGGCAAAAGAGAAAAAAATGGCTCTTTTTAATCCTAGGATGTTGGAAACACTTTGACATCTTAATTGGAGCTGTATGTACTCACCACAGACTGCCACAGCATGCTGGGCTCTCTCCTTCTCCGCTGACATTCTCAGTGTTCACAGATTCAGTTTCACTTGTCGGCATGCTTGCTGTCAGGAGATAAAATAAGTGTTAGATTTACAGCCAAAGCCAGCCAGTTACACGTGATTTGCTTTTATATCTTATTAAAAGAACACCTCTACTTGTTTAGGTTTACTAAGAGTTTTATTCAAAAGGCAGAAGAATAGCAGAAGGAAGTCACAGTGTAGTAGACTCTTTACCAGCCCCCCTTTTGTTGGCAAAGGTTAATGCACAGGACTCTAGGATGTAAAAGAGGATATTTCTGTTGTTTCAGCAATTTAACACTTCTATTGAAAACGTATGACAGAGTTCAGTGAAGAGACGTTGCACTCAGAAGATGCTGTATGGAAAAAGGACTATGCCTGACCTAGTTTGTGAGACCTCTTTTGTGTGATGTGTTTCAGAATCATATTTGAGGTTCTTTCAGAGCCATACCAGAAGAAAGGTAATAGTTAAGTCCCAGCTAACATGCCTGGCAATTCCAATAAGTGCAATAAAGGTCCTTTCAAACAGAAGAGAAGAGAAGCCATCACACTCTGATCAATCAGTCAAAGTTGAGCACTCTCTATTTTTATTTTCCAAATTAAAAAAGTAAAACATGAAGGCGAGGAGTTAGGAGGTAATTATATCTGAAAATATGACAAGAGTAGACAGGAAGGAGCACTGGAAATGGTGCAATGGGTAATACAAAGGATAAGGAGGATTGCCCATGATAAAAGGGGATTATAAAATTTGTTACATGCCAGTGATTTACTATACATATGGTGAAATCACTACTGAGTAATTAGCAACCGTGGTTAATGGTTTGTTAGACAAAATCAGCTGATATTGGTCACACTCACTGATCCTCAATTCTACAGAGGCATAAGGAGATACCCACATGCTGCAAAAGGAGTTAAGGAAGCAGGAATGAGCATAACTATCAGCAGTTCCAGAACTGAACATTATTTCTTTGGCTGTGCTTGTCAACACGAAAGGAAAACCTTAGCACACAGACTACAAAGGCTTACTCTTGCCCCTTTATGAGATGGGGATGTCATCGTAAGTAGGAAAACAAGAGTGAGGATAGAAGTAGCATTGAAGTCACTGGGGAGTAGCAAGGGCAACGGCCAATTAGATTTTTGCTTTTAGTATCTTAGCAACTGTTGCTGGGATCATTGTAGGCTATTTCTGTATCTAAGGTTTTCTTACCAAACTGATAACTAAAAAGTTTTTTTATATCATTGTTTTTTGTGAATTTTTTGTCTTTGTTACCGTTGCTGGAATGATAGTCCTGAAGACTGAAGGGCCACATTTCCATTTACACTTTGGCTTCTTTACACCACTCTGGCGTTAGCTAGTATTTATTCTCCACAAGTCAGGTACAGAACAGGCATTATAAGCTTCTCCACACTGACCTGCCAAATTGCATCAAACCTGACCTAGACAGACCACCTCTAGGTGGCAAGGGGTAGTTCAGTTTGCATACCCAGTCATTCCTGGACTTGATGGTGAGACTGCCAACTCTACATTAGCCAGATTCTCAGCAAATGTTTGCAACAGCTGAGGATCTGGTGCTACAAATACATCATTACATGAAATTTCACACCTCCTCAGTGTTGCATTACAAAGATAAGAAACAAGATCTAAAATACTCATGCAATTGTTCAAACAATAGAAGACAGTCCAGTCATTAAACACTGCAAGATAGATTTTTGTTTCACATGGTTCCTTTGTTTAAGATAGTTCTTTTAACATAATATAAGCAGCTTCTTTATACTGAACTTAAATCACTCATGTGCCTAGTTGGCAGATGTGCATAATTTACTATATAATGTTTTTCTATATAAATGAGACAAAACATTTAAAAAATCAACAATTAATACCGTAAGTCTTGTATGAAAATTATAGTTAAAGTTGCAAAAGAGTTCAAAAGGGATTATTTTAATGTTCAACAATAAGTCATTGGCAGTCACGATTTCCTACTTAGGATGCTGTCTCATGTCTACAGTTTAAAGAGTTGCCAAGTTTTCTTCCTCTCGTAAGTCCTGAAATATTATGCCATATGATTTTGCAAGCAGAAAAATCAACATTTTAGCATTGCAAAAGAAGAAAAAATATAGTTTATCTTTTATAACATAAATTGGTATTATTGAACTAAACATGAAACAAAACTTCAGTTGTTTTGAACAACTGGAAAACCACCAAACTTTCCATATAAAGGGTAATGAAACATTAAAATATTTTGGAAAGAAGTCTGAATCTTTAACACACAGCTTGGGTTATTGTATGAATGAAAAAGTAAACCTCAGGACTTCCACTGATGAATTAATATAGGGGTTTGGTGTAGCTGAGCACAGACATATGTATAGTCATTTGTTGAAAAAGCTTGTCATTTATGAAGATCAACTTCAAACTATAAACGCACAAAAGATGAGCTCTGTATACCATCCAAACAACTTTGTTTTGCACTATTCATATTACTCCCAAGAGCAATATTTTATTTTATTTCTGTCCGTTATAATAATCTCTTCATGTTAAAATAAGGGAGGGGAAATAAAAAACCACTATGTTTAAAATTACGTTAAGATGAATTATTGTGTAAGATACAGAAAGTATTTTAAACTGGGAAAATATTAGTTTATTATAATTATTAGTGCTTTTTAAAAAAAAAAAATTAAGACATCAAGTGCCCTCAGGCCCCAGTTCAAGAAAGCACTTAAGTATATATTTAAGTCCATTCCTGTTCAGCACAGCACTAAATCAGTTGTTTACATGCGGTTCCTGAATAAGAATGCTTTCAATGTGCATCAAGGCCTAAATGTCACCATATAATTGTACCTGTGTTTCTTTAAGATACTGGAAAAGCAGAAGTACTCTACTGTACTAGGGGTTGTGATAGTTGCTATGGTGACTAGTGGGTTGCTGGATTTTTTTTCTTCTGTGTAGTAGAATAAGCAGTTATATTTAAACTACCCAATTCAGAGGATACATTAATTCTCCTTTTCTTAGACAACTTCCCTGTTCACAATTCTTCTGAGAATTTTTGCATGGATACATTTTTCTTCACATTTGTTCAGAACCCCTTCCACTTCCCTCCCACAACTCTTTTATGAATAATGTTAAGCCTGATCCCGCACAATTGACATCAATAAGAATTATGCACCTTATTTCAATGGGAGGAAGATAGGCTTCCTGGGACAAAGTTTCCTCTCAGATGCGCCAGTGGAGTTATTCTGTATTTACACTGGTGTAACAGAGCAGAATATGACCCTCTGTCTTCTGTTGGAGTTCTGCAGCCTTTTTACTTGCCAAAACTGGAAATGGCTTCTTTGTAGATGGGGGGGAGAAGGGGGAGCTTTACCAAGTGCCTGATCTTGCAACTCTTATTCACTTGAGTAATCAGTGAGATCAGGACTCAATTCATAGAAATAAATGCATACTTCAGCACTACCTTATTTCCCTCTCACATACACCAGTGCAAATCAGGAATGACTCCAGTGAGATCAGTGGAGCTCCAATGGTATAAAACAGACGTCAAGCAGAAGGGGAATTAGGCCCACTGTTTCCAGGCTGTAGTATCCATACATCCGACAAAAATGGGAAGCTCAGGTCTTGTAGCACAGATCTATTGATTGTCCTCCAGTTAGAAAACACGAAATGGAAGCTTTCTGCTACTATCCTGTTTCTTATAAAGTGTCATTCACTGATAGGGTGTATTTATTTATTTTAAATAAATATCAGATTGTTTATAAAACAGGGAAAAACATAAAAATAATATAATTTTAAGATAAGCCTAGAGTTCAATCCTAGCGAGATTCTATTACCGGTCAATAAACAGTCAGAAATTTCACCCCACTTTTCCTGAATTTAGCTGCTTTAAGAAAAATAAAGGTTCTAGGTAAAATCCTAGGCCCTGTTGAAGTCATTAGGAGTTTTGCCATTGACTACAATGAGGCCAGGATTTCACCCTGTTTCTAACAGGGTCCTAATGCGGGCAGGGGACTGGACTCGATGACCTCTCGAGGTCCCTTCCAGTCCTAGAATCTATGAATCTATGAATCTAATCAATCCTGTTTCAATTTGTGACATTGTAGGTGTAGTGTTGGGAAAAAGTGTGGGGAGCAATGATAGAATAATAGACAATATAGGGGACATTAGAAACCTAACATGTATTAAACTCTAATAATAAGCCAACAGAGAGGCTTGGTAGTAGTACTATGAATGGCAGTATAGAGAGACCAAGCTTCAGGAGTGATAACAAGTCTTTCAGTCCCAAGTGGAACTCAGTAGCAACACTGCACGAGCACACCCACCCTAGATCATCCAAACTGGCACTGGCATCTGCACTGAACAGGCTGAGTTATATGACTACAGCCTTTTAAGGAGAAGGAGTTTATGGGGGGAAATAACAGTGTATAGGATGAATCAGTGGAAAACCTTATAAGCTTAATGAGACTGGCCTTTTGTTAGAGTTCAGGTGTGCTAAGCGAGAGACATGTTTTTCCTCCCTAGAAAATATGAATGCACAGAAATACCCAGGGATTATCTTCTTTATTAAGATTTGCTCCCTTTTTTTGGTGCTCCCCTGGAAAGTTCGTCTAGAGCACTAGACAATATCACCGTAATTCAAATTATATGAATCAATTTCAAATGTAATGTGATTGTTTTAAGCAATATAAACACCGCATGCAACATTTGATATTTTCCAAAGCATACAGTATTTAGGTCAAATATATCAGCTTTTGCCAGATTCTTAGCTGTTATTCAACTAAAATGATTGTGCCTTTCCACCGTAAAGCTGGCTGCTCCAATAATTCTGTTATATGTGGGATTTGCAACTATATATCCCTTATTAATATCATTGTGACTTGGACAAGTTGCTATTTCTGTGATTTTCTAAAAATACACTGCAGAAGTTTTTTAAGCCAAGCTTATTTGTTTAACAGAAACATATCTATTTGTTTACCCGCCTACGTCTGGGAAGTACGTGAACTTTCTAAAGGTTGGCATTTTAAAGACTGACCAGCTGATGAAGGGGCAAGTTAAACAGTTTATCATTGAAAATTTCCCAGGTATCCTTAAATTGTAATTCAGGTCATTTCTACAGGAGATCTTTAATAAACACACACATCTCCTAATCCAAAGAACTGAGTAGAACTGGTGTTCAAATCACACATGATGGAATTTCTGAGTTTTTTTTCAGTTTGCTTTTTTTTTTTAAACCTAGGAAATTGCAAACAATAAAGCACATTAAAAGAACATTATTATAGTTGCAAAATCAAACACTCTAAAGTTAGGAAATGCCAGAATTAAGGTTGCCTGTGCAACCTTAATCTGGCCTCCCAGCTAGTATACATTATGATACAGTCTTTAATTATAAAATTACATAATATTTTTTAAACACCAGATCGCTGCCTCATTTGTTGCAGAAATTGGAAGGTATGTAGAAAATGAATAGGGGCACTATACTCGCTGACATTGAAGCCACTCAGTGTTTGTGCTTAAGAGATCCTTACTGGGAGGGAGCTGCTCTGTGCCACACCATAGCTATGGGACTTGTTTATCCCCTACAGAGTTAGGACTTATGTGCACTGAAGGGGTATAAATTTTAGTGTGCACTAGTGTGTTGCACGCAAACTGGCATGCACTAAAAGTTTCCTGCTGTGCGTTAATGTAATCCTGTTTCAAACAGAACTACATTAACACACATTCGGGAATTTTTAGTGCATGCCAGCAGGGTCCACACAGGCCAGTTTGTGTGCAACACGCTAGTGCGCATTAGAATTTATACCCTTTAGTGCAGACTAATGCACCATGTAGACAAGCCCTTAATGTTGATCCTGTCAGTATTCGTTCCGATAGGTTCTCACTCTCCGCTGGCAACCCCCATTGAAAGTCTGGTGCAGGTGGGGAGGCTTTGGTAGCCTGGCTCCGAATAGTAATAGTATAAATGCGTCCGCTCTCCATGCAGATGTACCAAATGAACTAGCCCTCCACAGATTACTTGAGATCTAAGGGATTACTGCATGGGTCTTGGGAACCTGGTATACTCAATAAAACAGATGGAGAACATGGTTTATCTGGAACTAGCTGAGGAAAGAGGGCCTAATCTTGCAGTCCTTCTGCAATCTTTCCATGGAGGTGGAGGTTCATGAAAAAATACATATGGCTGGAAGAGAATGGTTTAGGGTGGGATTTTTAAGTACGCAGTAGGAGCCTAACTGTAATCCCATTGAAGTCAATAGAAAAATTCTCATTGACATACACAGGAGCAGAGTTAGGCCAATGCTGACTGTTTTTGAAAATCCAACTCTCAAAGTCAAAAGCCCCAATCCTACAGCCCTCTCTTACACATGAATGGTCTCAATGGTTTAGCTGGTTCACTTCCAGTATATATGAAAAACTACTGTAGTCTTTTAGCATGTTTTAAAAAGGTATTCCAGCTCGTAAAAGTTATCCAAGCCGCTAGAAAAGTAGATTGAATAGTTCAAGCAGTATAAATAATTTCAAATTGAATCAACAAGACCGTTTAAAATATCTAGTAAGGATTTTCCTGAAATGTTTTACATATATTTTGTTCAATTAGCAGATATACTTACTTATAGGATATAATCTAATATCAAAATAATTTACTTGAATTTTACATTTTGTTTATTTTTTCTAGTATTTTCCTTAAAATGCATTTCCTGTATCCTCTCAATTTACAAATTTCTGTTTGGATTGATATTTTTCATATCATAAATAACTGGGTCAGATTTGTCAAATGCACTCCAGATCTTAGCTGCTATTTAACAAAAGTCACTGCCTCACCACAACAAGTAAGCCATTGCGCTGATAATTCTGTTGTACGCAGGATTTTAAACTAGAACTAGATCTTCCTAATTGCTATCATTGTGATTTTGACAAGTTGCTATGTTTGCCATTATTTAAAGGATGTAGACGGGAAATTATCAACTACATTTTAAAAGTCTTTCCATAGGAAAAAAAATTAACAAGACGAAAGGAAAAAAGTACACAGCATAAGAACATTGTATTTAGTTTGTTAAATTTTGCATTCATTGTGGGGGGGACACAACAATCGAAGCAATATACAGTTCTAAAACATGCTGTTCTAAACTTACACTATAATCAATTATACAGCTTCTGAAATGCTTTGGTAGGTTTTTTCATATTTGAATTTAAGAGATGCTTTTCTATCTGGCTCACTTGCCTTTTGAAAAGGTAAGCCTACGCTTAAACTAAAACACTCTCAAACAAAGGCACACTTCAGTGGAAATCTAAATGGATAAAAATGAGCCTTTAGAAAGTTAAAGCACTGCAAACAGCAATCTGTTTGAAGCATGCATTTGAAATAGCAGATCATTTACATGCATGATGCGTGTCTGCATGCAAAAGCTGTTTATTTCTATATTTTTAAAAAGGCATATATGTTTTCAAGAACCAACATATAAAATGCATCACTTGCACAAAAGAATGCTCAACTTCAAAACAGAACACATTTTACCATGTTTATTGGAAGAACTGCTAAAGCAGCTAAATCTGCCTTTCTTCTTTTCCATTAAGTCGTCCAATGTAACCCCTTCGTGTTAAGTATATGTAATCCCATCATTTACGCAGTAGATGGCAGCAGTTGCAATGCAAAAAAATAAAAACGTGTCCACATATACAATACAAGAAATGTCAGACAAAACGCAGAATGAAATTACCAGCCGCACAACTCATCTAAAATCTTTCACCACTTACACTGATTTCTGCATTTTGGACCAAATCCTTGCCCCTTTGGAGTCAATGGGAGTTGTTTCACTGAATTTGAAGGAACGGGGATTTGGTGCATAATTAAAATAACAGTTTATGAAGTATCTTAGCAATTTATTTTTCATCTTAATAGTTAGAATGTGTGCTATTATTCAACAGTACCTAACACTCACTGGTTAACAGTAAAATTTTTTACAGAATTACAAGGGTATCATATAAAACAGGGGTTCTCAAACTGGGGGGTCAGGACCGCTCAGGGGGTTGCGAGGTTATTACATGGGGGGGGAGGGAACTGTCAGCCTCCACCCCAAACCCTGCTTTGCCTCCAACATTTATAATAGTGTTAAATATATAAAAACATATTTTTAATTTATAAGGGGGGGTTGCATTCAGAGGCTTGCTATTTGAAAGGGGTCACCAGTACAAAAGTTTGAGAACCACTGATATAAAATGTTTAAGTTACTGAAGACAGAGGCATAGGTTAAAATTTCAAAAATGATGAACTGACTTAGGAACCTAAATCCCACTTTAAAAGTACGTAGGTCACTTAGCCTAACCCCCATTGATTTAGGCTCCTAAGTGACTCAAGCACTTTTGAGTATTTTAGCCAGTTTAATTTTGCAGTGATTGCAGGACTGAGTCCCTTATTTCTGAATGTGCAGAGATCAGACACACGTCTGTGATCATGAATGTTCCATGTGGAAAAGGGGCATGAATGGAGCTAGCAGGTCTATACTTTATGCTAAAGAATCCTTTCCGGAAATTAGTAATTTGTAGGAATATATTTGGAAGGTGACCACATTTATCTCGCAAGTCTTTACAGACCTTTCCTGGAAGCTCATTATTCTGGTGCTTGTCATTTAAACTTCACTAAGCTCCCAAACCAGAAATTCAGCTTCATAATGCAGACAAGAGGGCTCCTTCCTTCAAGGAAGGTATCTGCTGAATATCTACATAGAGATCTTGCCTCATTTTTTGCATACCTTCACATGTAATCTGAAATGCAGCAGAGCACCTTCAGATAATCTTTGAGTGTCAAATGGAAGGAAGTGAGGCCACTTTGCAGCCCTTACTCCTTCTTCACACATTGCCACAGATCATGCACAAAATTATATTCAGTTCTACTTTTTAAAACACATTTGCACAAATAGGCTAAGAGATTGCCTATTCAGTGGAAATTTCCATTCAGCGTACATAAGTGGGCCTGCTTAGTGCCAATACAACACTGGGAAATCATTAGTTTATTGTATAACAAAAACCAGTGCACTTTTGCACAGCACATTATAAAACCTTTATGACTCAGTCAAATCAAAACTCATTTTCACTTAGTATCCTGAAGGGCACAACTACAACCCAGAGACCTTCTCAGATGCTTACATGTGCTTTGTTTGTTTTATAGGGTGAAATAGACTTAAAGCCTGTGTCTCTGCCCACAGGAGGATCACCCATATCTCAGCTGCACGTGAGGATCTAGCCCATTGGTGTTTTCATCACCCTAATTTTTGTTCATTTTGTTCATTTTTTTCTGCTTGAGATCAAAGCAGGTGGCATCCCTGCAGGCCAAGGTGAAAGTAGGGGGAAAGTATGGGTACAATTTTCAAAAGTGCCTAAGTTTTAGTGCTTTAGGAGTTTTAGTGCTATTAACAAACACACATTTAGCAATAAGGACCCTAGGTCCTATTGACTTTCAATGAGATTTAGGTTAGGTCTACACTACCCGCCTGAATTGGCGGGTAGAAATCGATCTCTTGGGGATTGAATTATCGCGTCTCGTCGGGACGCGACAATCGATCCCCAAATCGATGCTCTTACTCCACCAGCGGAGGTGGGAGTAAGCACCATCGACGGGGAGCCGCGGAGGTCGATTTTGCCGCCGTCCTCACAGCGGGGTAAGTCGGCTCCGATAGGTCGAATTCAGCTATGCTATTCGCGTATCTTAAATCGACCCCCCCCCCCGTAGTGAAGACCTGCCCTTAGGCTCCTACGTGCCTACGTCACTTTTGAAACTGGGACTTAAGGCTTGTCAACACAAGTTTTGTACTGATTTAGCTATAATCGGCACCTAAACACTGGCAGATTTTTAAACTGATAAAGTTAAAATTATACAAAAACTGTGTAGGCACCTAAGTCACTTAAGAGTTTTTGAAAATTGTACCCACTATCTAGAATCTCCCAAACAAGCTCAGCTAGTAGCTAAAATACATGGACTTATTTATTTACTTTGCAGATACTAGGGGAAAGATCTTTGGTGGTGCTAGAGCTCCACTAGGAACAGCTGAAGAAACAGGAGGGAAAAAAAGTGGCTTTAAGCTACCTTTGCACTCCCTGACTTCTAGGGCTGTTGAAGGGCAATTTGGGGGTTCCTCTAAATAACATCTGGCTGCAAAGTCCCACTACAGCTTGGGGAATCTCCAGCTGGCCAGATCTGCCAGCTATCTGGCTGCTTCCTGCTGCTGGAACAGTACAAAACAGCCAGAGGAGGAACTGAACCTCTGTCCCTCAGTGTCTAAAAGCTGACGGACAGCATTCAAAGGAGACATTAACAGTTCAAAGACAATGCAGCACCAATGGAGTTCTGATAAATGCATTAGGGTCCAGATTTTCAAAGAACTCTCACTGAAGTTAATAGGAATAATGAGAGTGTTGTGGTGATTAGTTAGTTAGTACAGGGCTTTGAAAATGTAACCTGCTAAGTGCTCAGCAGCAGAGTTGTATTGTATTGGTTGAAATGACTCTCCTCTGTCATTCCTCATATATTTCTCATGTTATCAGTTTCGTTTTGACATAGGATAAATAACTGTCCTTGCCCCTGCAAGGCTGCCCATGGTCTGAACATCAATGTCAAGGTTTTTCCCAAAAATGTGTTTTAATTACTTTCTCCTGCAAATTCCCTGCCCTGAAAGTATCTTCTGACAATTAACATAACCTAAAATAACATAATCATTAACAATGTACAAACAAAGGCTGCCCCATTCTTTCCACAGCTAAGTAAAGACATGGTTCTGCTGTATGGGGGAACCTAACCCACAGAGAAGCCATTCCCAGATCTCCACCGCCTGTTGCAAGCCACTGAGCACTGCTCTGGGGCAGGTCTCTTTAGGGCAGTGCAAGTATAGGTCTGAGATTAGGACAGGCTGCCAAAGGGATGGGATCTGGCCACTACGTCTGCAAATGTCATGGGTCTCCTGGCCAACAACCCCATTAGTGGCTGCATGGATGTACAGCAATCTGCCATTGAGTTGGGCAAGAAGATTGTGACCTTGTATAAGTCCCATGCACAAGGTCTGTTTTCTCAGGTGTTGTTCAGTGACCACTGTGACATTGCACTCCATATTTTTAAAAAATATGTTTGTAAGGGTGGATACGATGTAACTGGAATATACTTTATGCAAAAGGTCTCTTGTAAGGTATCATTAAAAGCTTATAATCTACTGAGTGTCATCATCATCCTATTTGTATGAATGTATCATTCTTGTATCTGAAAGTAGGAATATGAAATATAACTCTGAGGTTCTATTGTAATTATGCAAAGTGTGGGCAATCAATGGTGGTTTGGAATCTTGATGGCTCCCATTAATTAGGACAATTGGTTGTAGATGGCTCTGTTTACTTGTAAGCCTTCCTGTATACGTGCTGGGTAATGAAGTCTCACAGGACATGTGAACATGTCACATGATACTGGAATCCATCTTTAATCCAGTGCTTTTCCATTTAGATGGAGGGGGGGAACCCAGAGAGAGACAAAGGATTCCCGCCTTGTGCCAAAGCTGTAAAAGGGGGTGGAATAGAACAAAGGGATCCCAGTCATGTGGAATCCCCTGCTTTTCATCTAAGATGCCTGCTGGAACTAACAAGAACTGTACCAGGGGAAAGGATTGGGCCCAGATTAAGAAGTCTAGTCTGTGAAAGAAGCTTATTGAAACATCTCTGAGGGTGAGATTTACCTGTATTCAGTTTCCTAATGTATTAGGCTTAGACTTGCGTGTTTTGGCTTTATTTTACTTGGTAACTTACTTTGTTCTGTTATTTCTTGGAACCACTTAAATCCTACTTTTTATTCTTAATAAAATGACTTTTGTTTATTATTGAACCCAGAGTAAGTGATTAGTACCTGGGGGAGCAAACAGCTGTGCATATCTCTCTATCAGTGTTATAGAGGGTGGACAATTTATGAGTTTACCCTGTATAAGCTTTATACAGAGTAAAATGGATTTATTTGGGGTTCAGACCCCATTGGGAGCTGGGTGTCTGGGTGCTGGAGACAGGAGCACTTTGTAAGCTGTTTTCAGTTAAGTCTGCAGCTTTGGGGGTGTGGTTCAGACTCTGGGTCTGTGTTGCAGCAGGCTTGCGTGTCTGACTCAACAAGACAGGGTTCTGGAGGCCCAAACTGGCAGAGAAAATGGGCTCGGAGTAGTCTCAGCACATCAGGTGACAGTCCCAACGGGGTCTCTGTGATCGAACCATCACAACCACCATGTGGACACAGACTGTACTCTCTAAAACATACACATTTCTTTTATTTATCTTAGTCTTTTATACTGACACCCATTACGCCAGTATATGAGTGCTTTCCACATAAGATCAATAGCAATAGCAATGCTTAGTGAACTCCAGACTGTCTCTGCCTCTTCTGCCTTTCAAGGATAAAAACTCTGCATGGGGTGTCTTTTATACATATACATTACCCCTTTTAGGTAACAACACCAGCCCAAGCTTGCCTCCCACTCTCCCACAGTATCAAGGATAAAACTCTGTTTCCTCTAAGACAGTAACATGGGTTCAGACTTTATTGGCACTGTGAACCAAAAGTCTAATCTTCTGGAATCCGGAACTCTGGGGACAGGAGTTAGCCTAAATATTATTTTTATGTGACAATAAGTTCCAAAACCAAAAAAATGATTTCAATAAATTTCAGGAACAAACCACACAATATTTACCAGTTTTGACAAACATTATGCCTGGAAATCATTTCTAGCTACAACGCTGATTTGCAAATCAATGAAGTATTACATTGATGTTCAAAAGCTAAGACATTATTGAAATATTTTAAACATATGGTAACAAATATGTTTAAAAGAATGCAATTTCTTATAATTAAATAACAATACTATACTTGCAATATCAATAACAATGAATATGTATTAATGTAATAAGGAATACTGTTCCGAGTTTCTGTCCATGACAAATCACTCCTTGCCAGATTCTGATACCTTTAATTATACTGAATAGTATCTTGCTGGGTAAATAGCTCCCACTGGTTCCAGTAGAACTATCTGAGGAGTACTCAACATAAATAAGGGTGTCAAAATCTGGCCCTCAACCTCCAATCTTATGGGTAACCGCATTTCGTTAAGAAACCCCACAACAGAAATGTTTTAATTCCACATGGTCACTCATCTACAGCATCATACATTTCATATTAAAACTTTAATCACTACTTTTCAAATAAAGTAGGAAGTATAAAAACCTTTCCATTAGAGGTATATTTGAAATTTCTGAGTTACACAGACTTTAGCTGACAACTACAAACCCTGTACAATTGTTGCAAAGTCATAAAATTAACCTCTTCATTGTAGACATTTCTGCTAAGACTTTTTGGTGTAGAAGCATTTGAGGACTTTCATGATATAAATCTGAAGGTGTTAAAACATTTATTGTTACCATTGTCATTATTACAGTACTCTATAATAGGTGAACTATATAAAGAAAGCAACAGTGACCGTTTTTTAATGTTGACTAAAAGTCCACAAAGATTTCAAGTATTTCACCTCATGTAAACACTCTTCATAAAGATATCTTCATATACCATGCTTAGGGCTATTCTACATGGCAAATTACTACACGGCAAATTAGTGCACTGTGGAGTCACACCCTGGCTTGCTGTACATTAACCCACTGCCTAGACCTAGCCTTAACTGCTAGACAAGAGGGGATGTCTGAAGTGTAATTTCTTTCCTCACAGAATTAGTGGAAACCATCTTTTTTAACACAATAGAAGGCTTAAACATTTAATCTTTAGGTTTTTCTCAATGTCTCCTGTTTCTTGGGGTTTGAATGTGGAGTTAAGAATGTACTTTTCTGAGTCATTTTCTTCTAACTCTAATACACACAACCACTGACAATCATATATCCCTTTTGGCTATGCCAGTAAGAGTCTAGATTTGAAATGTCATTGAGTTGCATGCAATTTGTATAGCCACTATTATTTTAGAAACCAAAAATAAAATAGAAAACCTTTATAAAACAATGCTTTTCAAACCTTAATAGTGGGTATCAAAATAGAGTGTGGATCACAGTTTGTACAGGAGTAAAGCAGGGCAAAATCTGGGGATACGTTTCCAGTCCATTTGTTATGGCAGTAGGTAAATGAATATTAATAAAGATGTGGATACTCAACTAATGCAAATTTTTACACAACACTAAATTAGTATAGTAATATTTGATATGCTATATCCTCTCCCTTATTTCAACTTTTCTCCAAGCAGTCCAATTGTCTTTCAGTGGGAGTATAAAGTGTAAAGAATACGTACTGTTCCGTTTGCCTTCTTCATCACCCTCCTCCTCATTCTCAGGGTCAATGTCTTCTGCCTGTGTAATCCAATCTAAATATCCCTTCAGATCCTCTTCAAGCTGCTGCTTTTCACGCAGCTTCTGAAAGTCCCCTCGGGCTTTGGCTTTTTCTCTTTCCTTGGAAAATTCCCTATTGAATTCAGATAAAACAGAACAAATATTGATTATAAGGCTGCATGGCATTTTTGACAAGGAATCTACATTGAAGACTAGATTTGACACAGCAAAAGAACTAAAGATACTATACAGAAGATTTGAAAGATTTGTTCAAAGCAAGACTGTGGTGCTAAAAGTTCATGCCAAATTTCTTTCAAGCTACACTTTTCATAACTGGTAATACATACAGTTTATAAAAATCAAGAATTCTATTTACCAAAGAGTACAGTTTCTATGATTTTGGCCTCTACACTCTTTGAAGCCTCAACTGTTGTGAAATTTAAGTCTAATTAAAAAACTTAAACATTATTCTGTCCGGCTCCACCACAATTTATACTCCCGGTTTTAGCAACATACTCCCCAACTGAACTGAGGGTACTTTGAGAGAGTGCTGCTTCCAACACAAAAAGAAGATGGTGGTTTAGACTTGCCCTCACCTCTGCTAACTCTGAGTTAGGTGCTTTGCCAAAACTATTTATGTCAGTACATGTCCTGACTATGCTTCACAGACAAAGGATCTCCCTTAGGTTGTCTTACTTTCCATTAGGTCAAGTAGAGAGGTTGCTCAAGATTCTGAACCTTTTTCCCCTTTGTTCTCTGTGAGAAGGCCTCCCAAATCCTGTTACTCATAAATCAGGATTATGCCCTTTTGACTGGTCGTCCATTTGTTAGGAAATATATTCTATCTAGTTCAGCCTTTTGTGATTCCATTCATCCCTTGTGCCACTTCTTATCACGAGATTATCTTCAAATGGTGTGTGGCTCATACTCTGCCCTTACTTATACCCGGGTGTTACCACAATGACTTCCAACTTTCTTGCAACATGCACTTTGACACATGGTCCACACAGATTTTTGAGACACATTGTGCAATATCATGGCTGTGAGCTCCAGGTCTTCCTTTGCTAGAGTGTTCAAACATTTTCTAAGGTGCTTAAGTACCAATAGATATGGTACTTGTGTAAAGAACCATAGGTTGCAAATAGGTTACAAGTGATAGTACTGTCACTATAGGACTTCTTGCAAAAGATCTGAAGGGTCCTCATCTTAAACCTATCATTGGACCTAATTTTGTCCACAGATAGGCGGGCAATTCTTCCATTGGATTCAACAGAAGTTTTGCCCTTCTACCAGGGGAAGGAATTGGTCCCATTATTTGGAAAGTAAAGCATACTCTATTGGAAAATTTCCAGCCAGTTTGTGACAGGCACAAAGGAAGCTTAACAAAGAGGTATTCATATAGATACCTCTGAAATAAGATGGGCTAGATTGTGTCTATTAGGCTGGCCCACATTTATATGGGTGATTATTACAAAAGAAAATGCCCATCGTTTGGGTTTCACTTTAATGAAATGACATTACAGCTTGGGGAACAACTAACTACATTTTTAATTCAATCGTTTACAAAAATATTACAACTGCTAGGTATTAGAAACTAAATAAAATGGTTTACATCAAATGTAGGTATGCAGACCAGATATTTGTACTTCAGCTCCACTTCTAATCCAATTTATAAGATCTAATAGTGATCAATACATTGCACAGGAAATGATAGAATAGACACCTCAAGCAAACAAGCATTGCAAAAGAAACGCCCACCCCCAATAATCCCACACTGGCCAATTTTTAAACCAGTGCAAGTAAGAGAAGAATTTGGCCTTCTGTATTTTTAATAGAACACTCATTTAGATATTTATGTTGATAGATTTATTGAAAGTTAAGAAAATTAGTGACTTTCTGGAAAGAAAACTGCAGACTTATGAGAAGGGGCCAACTCTTGGGCAGTGCACCTATGTCCAGTTTGGCAGGGTGGATGGAATCCCTCCCAACCCGGTGGCAGAAAGTGGGACAGCCAGGGAGACACACCCTATCCTCCCCTTAGGAGAGGAGTTTTGGCCAGTGAATTTGTGTAGCCCTGTGTCTGATGACCCACATTCCTTCATCCACTTTGTTACAGAGAATGCCAACTGGGAGCTGTGCTCCCTGATGTACAGGTAGTGCAGAGTCCCCTTGGGCACAGGGCTGTATTAAGGAATAAGTATAGGCACATACCTAAGGCTTCCACCCTGGCTATGCCATTGAAATTGCAACTTTCATTTAAAAATAAATTATGTTTCTAGACGTCACTGTTGCCAAGAAAACCTTGTAAACATTACCTGAGTGTAACTAATGCAGACAGCCTGAAACAATAGCTTTGAGAGGCATGAACTGCCCTGTTCATTTTAATAGAGTATTCAGTTCCATTCTCTGAGTCCTCCCTCTGCAGAATCTTCTTGGTTGACTGGAGGCTGAGTCATCCCTCACCCATACAGAACCCAGCCCTCCTGAAGGCAAGGAGCAGTAGTCCAGTGAGGGAACTGTACTCCAAAGAGGAGCAGGGGCAAGCTACCACCAGCCCTTGTGTGGATCGGTGGCCCCTGACACCACTACTCCAGGGAGAGGCGTGATTATAGTGCAGGGGCATAACCTACTTATAACCTTCACTAGTTTATTGATAAGAAGAAACTATCAGCTGCAATGATTTTAATACTGTTTAAAGAATTGTGAGAATATGTAAATAAATCTAAAAAATAAATAGAGTAGAATCTACTTAGTTTTCTCTTGTTTGGAATGATTGTATAATTTATAGTTTGCAGTGTTGTTGTAGTCGTGTTGGTCATGAGAGAGACAAGGTAGGTGAGGTAATATCTTTTATTGGTGGAAGGGACAAGCTTTCGAGCTTCACAGGAAGAGGAAGAGCTCTGCGAAGCTCAAAAGCTTGTCCCTTCCACAAACAGAAACTGGTCCAATAAATGATATTACCTCACCTAGCTGTTCTCGCTGTATAATTTACACATGAAGGAGATCAGTTTATACTGCTCTCATTCACTGTAGCATTCCATGTAAATAAAAGATATTTTGGGGGGATGCACACATGATGCAACTCCAAACTATATATATTTGACCCATTACTTCAAGAGCAATGGCATTAGTATTTGGTTGAATGGTGAGCTCAATAAAGCAGCTGTACTTGTAATTGTCACGAAAACTGGAAATGTGTATTCAAGCCTAACCCAAACCATCAGTGGCAGAAGCAATGTGGGAAAAGATCCCTTTGAATTTACAGCAACATTTCCATAAAATTCGCAGACTGTCCATAGTCCCTGATAAACCCCAGTGTCCGCAGACTGGTACACCTTACAGAAGATAGTCTGGATTTATGCTGACCTTTGTGGGAGTGGGAGCTATATCCTTATTAATAGAGAAAGCAGTGGGAGCCCGCAACTAAATATGATATCCTCACACTCTGAATTTCAACCGTTATACCCTGAAATTTTTTTCATTCCATATCACATATTTCTAAAAGGTATGGATCAGTGGTTCTCAAACTATTGTACTGGTGACCCTTTTCACATAGCAAGCCTCTGAGTGCAACCCCCCTTAAAAATTAAAAACACTTGTTTATATATTTAACACCATTATAAATGCTGGAGGCAAAGTGGGGTTTGGGGTGGAGGCTGACAGCTTGCGACCCCCCATGTAATAACCTCACGACCCCCTGAGAGGACCCGACCCCCAGTTTGAGAATCCCTGGTATGGATTGTTCATACCACTAGATTTACCACTGCAGGCCCTCCACTGCCAATCCTATAATTTTAAAGCTTAGTTTGCCAACCGACAAAGTCTACACTGGTGTAAACTTCTTCAGAAATGTCCCCTTTAGGTATTTCTTTTTTCTTAAAGGAACTACTACTCAGGGATATGTCAGGATCTAAAAAGTTCTTCCCCATTACATTTTTATACAGAGCTCAGTGACCATAGACAGTTTAAGAAGTTTTAATGAGCTCCTCCTTAAAATTAAACCTGTTCTCTCCACCCTTTCTCAGTTTGGTACAGTTGTTCATTAAGGGCTGAAATTCAAACACAGCCAAACACAGGTAATGAGCAATTTTAGTATAAATTTTGTGTCTCTTTATTTAGTGTAGGAACTGAATTTTATCAGCCCTCATCAGAAAATACTTCCCAGTTAACATGATGTCACAAGGACAATTGTTGAAGCCCTTATCCTTTTGAAGCTAGTAACTTTTCTTCACGTGAAATGACATATTAGAAAATAAATGTGAGTTTTAATCAAATAAGAACTGCAGGATTTAGCTCAAATATTTTTAATAAGATATGTGCAATCATAGGTACAGAGTTGTGTTGCCAATACTGTATGACATGTAAATAATAGAAAGCTTCTTATTTTTAAATATTACATCTAAGTTTGGTGTCAGTATACTGCCTTCCTAGAGTGGCGTAAAAGTGTTCCATGAACGGCTTTGGGCCTTTTCACAAAGCAAATATATTAATTGTTTAATTTATTCAAGAATTAAAGAGCTCTTCACATGCAATCACTCCACTTTTGTCTTTCACTTGATATTGCAGAAACTAAATATGGAGGCATTTACTACGGCTCTTCCCAGTTAGGATTTAATTCAACAAAAATTAGATTTGGCATACACAGAACACAATCCTGATTTATTAGATGGCATTTTAATGAAGCTGGAGAACACCAGCACTCACTTTCCCTTTACTATTCTCCACCAAGCATCCCGAGAGGAGATACTTAAAAAGGGCATCTCCTTTTACAAAAATATTTATGAAAAAAAAGCCCCTCAGCAGATCTGTCTGAGAATTAAGTTCTTTATTGAAAAATTTAAAAAGTTTAGTTGTTTGGGCAGACAGGGTCATAAGTCCTTTAGAACAATCGTTCTCAACCAGGGATATGTGTATCCCTGGGGGTACGCAGAGGTCTTCCAGGGGGTACATCAACTTGCCTAGATATTTGCCTAGTTTTACAACAGGCTACGTAAAAATCACTAGCGAAGTCAGTACAAACTAAAATTTCATACAGACAATGACTTGTTTATACTGCCCTATAGACTGAAATGTAAGTACAATATTTATATTCCAATTGATTTACTTTATAATTATATGGTATACATGAGAAAGTAAGCATTTTTTCAGTAACAGTGTGCTCTGACACTTCTGTATTTTTATGTCTGATTTTGTAAGCAAGTAGTTTTTAAGTGAGGTGAAAGTTGGGGGTACCCAAGACAAACCAGACTCCTGAAAGGAGCACAGTAGTCTAGAAAGGTTGAGAGCCACTGCTTTAGAAAATCATGTTTGCTTCATAGAAGGCTGGTTTTAAGCCCATATTGGATACAGAGGGTACAAAAGGGGCAGTGCTCGTTTCCGTGATTTGCCCACTTAGCTGTGGGTTTGCTATCCCAGAGGTGGTATCTCTTGAGAAAATAGCTACCCTGGTGTGCTGTGGAATCAAGACAAGGGACTTTTGTTGGCTGCTGCCAAGACTTTTTACTTTGCTCAGTTAAGTTGTTCAGGTTTGCTTCAGAAGAGTGATGGATATATGATGTTTGTGGGTTAAGCACTATTGAAAGCTGCCGCTATTGAAAGGATTAAAGTAAAACAAGTCATTTAAGAAAAGAAACAATTGGCACGGCTGCTACTTCTAGCAGCACTTCATTCATGGCTGAACCAGCTTTTAACTTTCACTTTTTATTAAAATAAGTGCACGCAGGGAATTAAGCACAGTCTTCTACATACATAGTTAATTTTTTGGGGTGATTTTAAACGAAGCATAGAAGTCAGGCATTGTCATGGTGAAGTGCGACTGCAATTTATCAGTGGGGGAAGTTGCAGCAGCATTTTATCCCCAAGATTATGATGTTTTTCACTTTTATTTTTAAAAAAGCTGACCATACAAGGGAGTGTAATTCCCTTCATGGGTCTCCATTTAAAACCATGCGTTAACTTCAATGGAGTTGAATAGGTTTAACTGAGTGCAGAATTTGGCTGTATGGTAGGTTTTCTGTCACAGTACAACGGTGAAAAAATCATCCCTTAGACATACACACCTGGCCTTCTCTGAAATTAATAGAAACCATGTGCGCATGTCGGAGAGCAGAATTTCGCCATATGGGATAAGCTTGTTATCACTATAGTCTTCATAGGTGTCCTCCCCCAAATTTGATTGGGCCAGACTCTGCTTTCACATCAGTGTAAACTATAAACTTTGGCAGAGTTACTTTGGGTACACTAGCATATATGAGCTCAAACTCTGGCCTACTGCCTATAAAATCTCAGTTTAAAAATAAAGCTCTTTTAATGAGCATTTAACAAGCATATGAGTCAACAAACTTCTATTTTTGTTTTAACTCCTACAGTTTAAAAACAGCCAAACTGATTACTGATTCATATTTTTAAACACAACATGCTCCCAGGCTAAGACTCTGTAGGCCAGCCTGCCAACATTGCGAGGGATACCTTTTTGCAAGTCTGGCCTAATGAGAAACACTTCTACAAAGTCTTAAAATCAAATATGTTTTTCATCAACTTCTCTATTTTCTTTCAAAGTAGCTTCTTCCTTCAAAGTAACCTGCTTTTTGATTAGTGACCTATTATCTACATAATTCCGATTTCCCCTTCTTCCCAAATACGGTACCACTGAATCAGGATACACAGTCTGCCTGTAATGTGACTGTCCATTGATCAAGTTCAACATGATCATAATTTGTAGCACAGACAGGTCCTTAATAATATTCTGTAACCAGAGAAAAGCTTTCTAAAGTCCTGTCTACACTACAAAAGGCAGCTGTATTATAACTGAGTCAAAGTCAGTTGAAAGAACAGGAGTACTTGTGGCACCTTAGAGACTAACAAATTTATTAGTTAGTCTCTAAGGTGCCACAAGTACTCCTGTTCTTTTTGCGGATACAGACTAACACGGCTGCTACTCTGAAAAATGTCAGTTGAGTTTGCAGTGCCGATGTGAGATCATTGAGTACAGAATTGCTTACAGATTCCTCTTCAAGAATCCAGTGTATTTAGTGACTGAACTGGCAGCTTTGCTCCTTGCTGACTAAAAAGGGCCTTTGTCTCTTTGCCAAATGAGGATCTGGAGACTGCCCCCGATCAGTTTATCTATGCAAGTACAGTACCACCTGCAACAAGCAATGCTGAGGGAAAAGCAGGGCCAACGAGAAGGGGGGAAGCCAGTACAAACTACCGGGGCCCAGCAGTCCAGAAGGGGGCCCAGCTTCCCCAGCTTCCTCCCCCCGTCATAGGCCCTGCTTAGCCGGTCCACCCTTGCTGGGGTGCCCGAAAATTTTTTTTCACAGGGGCCCGAACCTGCTCTCGGCAGCCCTGGGCAAAAGCATACAAACTGAAGCGGTGTACATTCATGCCCTGATACTTTGGAGCAATTATTTCATGCCAGGTCTTTCTAAAGAAGCCAAATGGTTCCTGCTGCTATGCATAAACAGAGATTCTCTCTTTATATTGGGATAGATTTTCTTCTGTGGGGGAGAACTGCTTAGCATAGCAGAGTGGCGGTGGGGGACATGCAGTCTGGGAGCTGGTTACAGCTCTGATTCTCTGCCTGGCTCAGCCTAACTCGGGGCAGGTTAGACCAACCATAGAGTCCTTAAAGGACCATCTCCTAAATGAGAATAGCCAGAACACAGCACTGAGAACCACTGATATAATCTACCCAGCCATCAATGCAGATTCTCCAAATTCCCATTTGTCTGAAGAGAGGATTCACAGAATAATGGAATTTTTTGTACTTACACGCTTACAATGTGGATGAATAGCACATAGAGAGGGTTTCATGGAGTAGTAACCAAAACAATCAATGAATTAGCAGACTCAAATCAGACAAAGAATTCAAACTTTAAACAGTACAAATAAATATACACAAGCACTCACACCCGGTTGCACATATACCATGAAACAGAGAGACAAATAAAATAGACAAACTATAATGTAGACTATATCCTTAATTACTGGTTTTTGTATACAGTATAGTTACTTGCTCTGTTGCACGTCTAAAATAACTGTATGCTGGATCCTGCAGTCTTTATTTATCCTGAACTCCTATTGATCCCAGTGGGAGTTAAGCTCAAGTAAGGAGGATTGGGTCCTTTATAAGGAAAACATTATGATATTCACTTCCTTTATTTAGTTAATGTAGTCAGTTGGAGTTAGCAATTGAGCAAAATATACAGTACATTCTGGCCATGGCAGTCCTGGTGCAGTTCTGCTGCACAAAGGAATGCAGCAAGAGGTGACAGACTTCTGCGGGGGTAGTGGACTCCTTGAATGGCATAGAGCCAGCTCCATGCAAGATGCTGGCTTGTTAGCACACATGACTGTAAAGTGGAGACCTACTGGTTCTATGATGGAGTTGTCCTGCTATATGTGTGGGCAACCTGAAGGTGTGCTGCATTTCTCCTAGGAAGGAACCTTTTTGAATCAGCACTAAACAAAGGCATGATGGATTTATTAGCGGAAGATACATTGTGGAAGGGTGCTTTTTATGTGTGTTACTACATCTTTTAATGGGTTCAATCTGCCAATGTGGTACCTGATGACAGAATAAGGAGTAATGGTCTCAAGTTGCAGTTGGGGAGGTTTAAGTTGGATATTAGGAAAAACTTTTTCACTAGGAGGGTGGTGAAGCACTGGCATGGGTTACCTAGGGAGGTGGTGGAATCTCCTTCCTTAGAGGTTTTTAAGGTCAGGCTTGACAAAGCCCTGATTGGGATGATTTAGTTGGGAATTGGTCCTGCTTTGAGCAGGGGGTTGAACTAGATGACCTCTTGAGGTCCCTTCCAACCCTGATATTCTATGATTCTATGAATGTAATGAGCACCCTCAAGACCCATAACATTTTTGGAGTTGATTGTGCTCACCACCTTCCAAGAAGTGATCAGCACCTCATAGGATCAAGCTTTATTTTTTTAATGTTATGGCAAAGTCAGACTTTTATTTCAGTCAGCCATGTGATCGCTCGCACAACAATAAAATAACATAGTTCAGTTCATAACCTGCAAAATTCTAGAGCTGAATACCATTTCCTCTCCTTTCTCAAGTATGCTTTGTTTATTTATGTACTTTTTATCTTTTCCTTTTGCTTTTTTTCTATTAAGCCTTTGCTCTGCCAAGAAAAGGAACACTGTCAAAATCTGTTCATTTTCCTTTAGCCAGGAGACTATGGATGACAGTTCACTGCCATTTTCTATTTTGTGTATCATTATTTAAATGTCTTTTTCTATGATTTTTCCATGTGTACTGTAGACAAGGATTCTTAGGTGTACATGCTTATCTTGGCTAGCATATTTTACATTACATGAACTGATTATCATTGTGGGTGAGATTAGCATGTATGAGTGCTGTGCTCTTAGTTCCTAGAATTATTTTACACATATATTGCTGCATTGCAAATAGTGTCATAGTAATGAGATGCAAAAAAAAAATTAAAACTATTTTAGTAACCTGTAAGACTTTCATGTAGAAGGATATATATATAAGGACATGTCAAATCATATGCTTTGGTGTTCTTAAGTAAGGAAGTAAATGCAACTTACAGAGATTTATTAATGTGTGTTTGAAAGATCTTCTTATTTGTTCCCATGGCTACCCAAAGAAGTACTAATGCCTTCAGCAGAATACAACCTCCAATGATAAGGACTGTCTTGAGGAATAGATTATCATGCATCATTAAAAACTATGCCTCTTGATAAATAAATAATGAAGTTTTGTCATTTATTATTTTCTTTGTTCACAGAAAAACAGTTTAGTGTGTATTGAATTAGTGAATTAATATTGAAAAATATTATTTTTACTTGAAAAGGTATCTGAAAGGTATATGTATGTTTATGCATTTCCCCTCCACACCCTGTTTTTGGATAATGTATTTAATATTCTATTTCATTTTAAGTCGTAACACAGATCAGTACAAACAAGACCCACTCTCAATTTCTGTGCCTTGTACTTTATGGGATTTATGAGCTCAGAGTGTGTGGGCCCCACCTTCTGAGGAGCTGAGCACCTCTCTGGAAACCTTCAGTATCTCTCAGAATTGGATCCTGTGGACCAGCTCCTCAGCTGTGATAGGAGAACTATGTGCTGCTCCATCAGTGCAAAGCTGCCCTAAAATTACCTTGCCTAGTCCACCTGCCTAGGGAGATCCTTGAATGGAGCAGAGCAACTGCAGTGCCTGCTACCCCACACCCACCTCCCTGTGTCTGGCCCTGTGGACACAGCTAGCAAAAGAAAGCCTGACCACAGATCCCTATACTATAGCGAATTCTGGGTACCGTCAGGACCACAGGCTGTGCTAGGGTACGGAAGGGGATCCAAGACAGATCACACAAGGATAAGGGCAGGGGCTGCAGAGAACCATTTAAAGTTTTTGCAGAGCATAGATTTGTCCCCTCTCCCCGACCTGATCTCCTCTTCCCTGCTTAGGCATCCCTTCACTCCTCTACAACAGTCTGACCCCCCACCCTCTCCAAATATGAGTGAATGGCACTGCAACCAGGCACATGAGGTCTCAGCACCACTCAGGTTTAGCCCAACCAAAAAATGGTCAGCCCCTGGCCTGAGTAGCTCCCCTGGCTCCACGGTGATAATAAGGGGAATGCAAAGGTGGCAACGACCAGCTTTGTAGCAGCCAAGCCCTCCTCGGTTTCAGGTAAGCATCTGGCTCCGTGTGGACAAATACTGCAAGAACAACGTGAATTTGAAAATGTGGCCCATAGTGTGAATGCTCAGCTAACGTTTCCCTGCCTGCCTGTCAGATTGCTGAAGGCTATTCTGAAGGAGATGAGTGAATGTGCATGTTTTGGACCAGTCTCATGAAAGAAGCAGTTATAATAAAAGAGCAAAAATTATGTCATCTTGTGGACTGGCAGCACGTTTGTGCCAGCAATGCACTATTATGCAGGAACAGTGGTTCAGCATTTTGGAGATGAATGAAAAGCTCCTTTTAGTGTCAGGTGTATGGGTCACAAAAATGTAATACTTACAAGATGTCTTACAACTCTGCTGCTAGCTACCAGCTGTTGTTCACACCCATTGCCATGGATAAAAATGTCAGCTTTGATGACAATTAAACAAGCACCAGCATACATTTCACTTTCCTTTTTCTCACTAGCAGACAGTAATTCCAATGGAAACAGCAGCCTGCAGCCAACAGCGGAGTTAGAATTCACTTGTTAATAGGGTGACCAGATGTCCCAATTGTATAGGGACAGTCCCGATTTTTGGGTCTTTTTCTTATATAGGCTCCTATTACTCCCCGCCCTCTGTCCCGATTTTTCACATTTGTGTCTGGTCACCCTACTTGTTAAATACTTTCAGGTGTGGCTTCCAGCTGAACCCTGCTGAATTAAGCATAAGACTCTCTTAAGTGGTTAGATTCCCTTACATCTATGCATCTACTTACCCAACCTGTCTCAACCCAAAGAGTCAGTAAAAGGTGTAAGTTGAACATTGCTGCTATCCTACTTTAACTTCTTAGTCTCAAGAAATCTGGCTGAAACGAAAAGAGTCTAATTTACACTGCTTTACAAATCACATCTGAACGTGGCCCACAACAGTCACCGCAAAATAATTATTGCATACCTATGTATCTTTTTTTCCTGATTCTTACTCCTAAATTCTAGAGCTGAGTGAATGATTCACTATGAATAATTTATCTGATGACCTTAGCCTACTTTTACACCCACAGGATATCTGGTGGCAGATTGCAATTTCCTTGAATTTATTTGTCATTGAAATTATTCTGGGGTTTTTTCATATTGCCATTTTTATTAGATATATGGCTGCATAATGAACAGTTCTGTTGGAGAATTTGAGACACACCATTCACCAGTCAGGCTATTCTGGTTAATTGTGGTTGGCCAGACAAATCTCAGGATGTTGCTCTGGTATCTTGAAAGACTTAAGTGTGCTACATGAATATTCATATGGGCAAATTAAAGTCCAGTCTCAGTGTCTACGTACATATGCAACTTTGAAATTCTCTTTCTGCAAATATTTGTGGCATTAAGCTTGAATCCCCAAATATTCGTGGAAAGTGAACACTAAAGGGGCATAAGCATGGCCAACATAAAGTCATTTAAAAATGTGAGCAAATACTCATGGGGATTTGTTTGCAGTATTTGCTCAACTCTACTTACTTCTGACATTTTACTACTATGAAGTCTCCAATATTGACTGAGCACCACATTATCTGTGTTCAAAAATATTAAACCTGTGTGACACCATTTATTCTTGTCCTGATTCAGTGGTGATTTCTACATTTTCTTATTTGAAAAATTAGTTAGTTTTATCCTAAACAATGTATTTGAGCTGTATAGTAGTATATGACCCATTAATCATCTGACTGCCCTCTTAATGGTTGTTGCACCTTCATATGCTGAACAGAGGTGTTATGTGAACATTTAATACATGCAATATATACTGAACATGAAGAAGTGAGCCATACACTTTTCTTAGGTAAAATACACAAAAGCTGCATGGCTATGAGTCCAATCCAGCAGTCTTTACTCAAGCAAATCTCCAACTGACTGCAGGATCAGGCTTGTATGACTTAGCCTCATCTGCACTGCCAGTTATTTAAACTGCATTTAACATCAGATCTTTACTTCTATGACTCTTCTTTGTATTATCTGTCTCAGAAAGATAATAAAGTACCTTGTCTGGAAGATAAAACAGGGTTTGGAAGGTTTGATCCTATTATCTTACTCAGACAGTAGGTATATTTAGGGGCAGATTGTGGGCTTAATCTGCGTCCAGTGGTGGAGAGAATGTAGAATGGTCACAAGCAGTAAAAGCCAGTGGAAGAATTTTGACTGACTCAGCAATAACTCTTTCCTGGGCTGCAAGGGATTGTACTGGAGTGCAGGGGCGGCTCTAGCTTTTTTGACACCCCAAGCACGACAGGCAGGCTGCCTTCGGAGGCATGCCTGCAGGAGGTCCCCGGTCCCACGGATTTGGCGGCATGCCTGCGGGAGGGCCGCCGAAGCCGCGGGACCGGCGGACATCCCGCAGGCATGCCGCCAAATCCGTGGGACCGGGGACCTCCCGCAGACATGCTGCCGAAGGCTGTCTGACTGCTGCCCTCGCAGGGACCGGCAGGGCACCCCCCACGGCTTGCCGCCCCAGGCACGCGCTTGGAGCGCTGGTGCCTGGAGCTGCTGCTGCTGGAGTGGCAGTTCTCCCACCCTTTGCATTCTCCCCAAGAACATCATGCCTCGTTCACGCACAAAGGTGCAAGATGGGAAATGCTTCTGCCGCCAACCTCTTATGCACCTGCACAGGGATGAGGACAAACCAGACTTTGTTTGTAGTAGTATCATGCAACTAAAATAGTTTTGCCATTGAGATTTCACTTTGAGAAAGACACAATTGGGACCAGTGGTTAATAAAGAGAAAGCAAACGCAAGACTTTTGATAAGGTGAATTACTGGAAAATGGTTTATACTGATCTAATTTTTGCTTGTGAATCCCTACTGAAGTTTACTATTGGAGGGAATATTTAGAGCAAATCCTCCCTTGTCAGCTTGTGTCTTAAAATTAAAATATTTACTAGGTATAGAGGCCTCTCTGTGTTAGTGCTCTCATTTTAAATATCAGCCATTAAAAATAAAATTATTAATTTCATTTTAATGCATGACTACTTAAGGAGATACAATTTACATTGATGATCAGGACATACTCACCTTCAGAAAGGGTTAGATGTAAAACAAAAGATCTCCCAAATCATCAGAGTCATCCACATGTACAATATCTAAACAACATATCAAACATGCAGTGCAAAAGAGAGAGGCAGTACAGAATATGATGGTGTAGGTGGCCACAGAATAAGATAGGAGTGCAAAGATAATGAATGAGTATTTTAAAACAGCAAAGAGAGATCAAAACAGCAGACAGATTTAAATGTACACAGAATAACTTGACACTACAGAAAATGCCATCATAAGGAAAAAAGGCATGTTAAGACACAAATCAGATTTCAGCTTTTAAAATCCAAATATCTGTGTGTAGAGCCATGTTTTTTAAATCAGTTGGTGTTATATTTGTACTACTAGATTTTGGTCAGTTTAGAACAATTTGTTAGATTTATCATGAATTAAGTTTCATTTGATATTTTGGAGAAGGTAAAAAACAAATCTGAAAGGCACGCTGAGAACTTTTCTGATAAGAATAAAGAACACTTGTGCTACACGTTTTACGTCTGACTCATTATGAAAAACACTAGTTTTTAACTGATAAATACTAGCAGGTCCTGAGGATTATTCTAACATTGATTTTTTACACATAAATCCCGACAGGCCTAAAGAGAACCTCTGTAGATTATATTTTGTTTTAAATATAAGTGGAATTTGTATTATAATGTATTCACGTCATTTTTCTTAAACATGGAAGTCACATACAATCTGGAGATGAGGGTGTTAGATTGCTTATTTTGGGGCAAACCCTGCTCATTCCTCCAGGGTCACAAAAGGCCCAAAGTGCTACTGAGCCAGTGCACTTATGCAGCATAGGGGAGGGAACTAAATTTGAGAGGACTTTACCCCATGTGCTATGGACATCCCAGTGCAGCTGCAATTGAAGGTGGGTGACAGGGACTTGGGGAAAGAATGAGATCTCTGGACTAATGGATCAACCACTTCATGGATCCACTGGCCACTGACCTGCCTCAGAGTGGGCACACATAACAGGAGATATTGCATGCCTGGTGCTGCAACAATTGCAGAGCAAATCTACGTCCTGCAAAATTCTTCTTTACCAAACTTGGCTAATTGGGCGAGCAGCACGGAATTGTATTTAGCCTTCTAGAATCTCTATCCCAAATGTTTGGGTTGGCAAATACAATACAGGAACAGATAAAAAGTTTTATTTTACCTTTTCACCAGTTCTCGCCAGAGTCCCTGTTCTAAGTATATAGGGAATTTTGGCCCATCCAGTAAAACTTTACTTAGTGGTAAAAATGCAAAAGAAAACATTTAACTGGCCTCACTGCATTTAAAATGTTAACGAGCTTTATAAAACATTTAAATTTTACTATCTCAACATTAAAATTGGCTATAAGTGTCTATTTGAATTTCCTAAGTTTTGTGTGGATTATGATATCAGATCTGATATTACTATTCCTTACAAATTAAAAAAAACATAAGAACTAAACCAATAACAATGCATCTGAGTCTGGCAGCAGAAAGGAGGTATATTTAATTAATTGCTCCCAGAGCACAGCTTCTCAGGATAGGAGGAAAATAATTGCTATTAATGACCATTTCAAGGCTCAGGGGACAGGATCATTGAAAGCCTGGTCCTGCATTGACTTTAGTGAGAGCTCTGGAGTGACAAGGAATGTTAGATGTTGGCATCAACATATCAGAGGTAAATCATGCAGCAAACATCCTCCTCTCTCTTCTTCTTTCTTCTCACTTCTCTTTTTCAGTGAGATTGTGACATGAAAACTAACCCCTGAATCTTGCAAAGACTTACACATTTGTCACTGAATATAATGAAATCAATGGGACTGTTCACAATATATAAGCTAAGAATGTGTGTAAGACTTTGTAGGATTGAGGCCTAAATCAGACAATCATCACCTGCCTTTATTCAGTCTCTCTTTTCCTTTTCTTCCCCTTCCTCCTTACAGAAGGCTTGTGACATTCAGGTAACTCATCACTTTCCCTATTTTCCTCAAATTCTCTGCATAATGAAATCCTACCCTATAAATAGCATGTAATTTTTTAAATTATATTTTTAAAACCAACTCTTTGACAAACAGGATCTCACAGAATAGATATTTAGCAGGGTAATGGGACATTTTGCGCTTGGTTCTCTAAAAATACATATTTTCTCTGTAAAATATTGTGATATTTTTTAAATATCAAAAGCACACCATGGAGAAATAGTGAAGAAGGCTATGCACACAATCGAGGTCTGGTGACACCACAAACTACTCTAGCTTTTTCTCATAAGGCATGGTCCTGCTCCCATTGAAATTAAAGGGATTTTTTCCATTGACTTCAATGACAGTACAATCTGGCCCAAAGTTCCCAAGAAGCCATTGTTCCAAACCTCACTTGTTAACTCATAGTTAACTATAGATAATATAATTCACACCAGTATCTAATGTTTCAGTTTAGGTTCAAATACCTGTAGTATCTTTTCCTTTATTCTTAAACAAACGTATAAGATCCTTACCATAAACCATATTTTATAACTATACTCCACAGATAAAAACACCCAGTCAGTTCATTAGTATTTGGCTAACATGTGTTTGGTTCTATGTACGTGGAACAACGAACTGCCTATAAATTTATCACTGAATAGCGTGTTACATGGACAGCTGAGTTCAGATAAATGTATAAGGTCAATCCTGCAAGGTGCTGGTTGCCCACAACTCTCATTTAAGTCAATGGGAACTAATAATACCCAGCACTATAGTACAGAAGACAGAATAGGACACTTTGCAGAACAGGGAACTTTATAATCCAAACATACCCTCTCTATATATTAAAGAACCTGATGCACCTGTTAAAAATAGTTGCTATACATGACTGATAATTATAAAGAGGGCTCAATTTACTGTATATACATTTGAACAAAAACACAAGTAAGACTTTCAGAAGGGGACAATGGTTCTTACCTAGTGGAAAAATGTTTGTACAGGTGTCATCCATCTCTCATTGTGTGCAAAATAATGTATCTGACTACTGGAAGTAATTTTACAATGAGGTAATTAGTGCCTCATTTAATGAATAGTTTTTGGCAAGCACTGTAAACACACATGATGTCGCAGATAGGTACAGGCACAAGGATCACACAATTCAGTCAAAAGAGCAAACGTTGGTAGGATGACATAAGATTTGAGACACATGCAAAAAGCCATCACTGAGAAGCTTGAATAAATGCATAGGCCACCTTACAAGTTGCAGCAGAATATACAACGTTAACTCAACTGCTTACCCACTAAGTACACCAAGAACCAGGTTAAGTACGAAAAATGAGCCAAGGATGATAAGACTAACAAAATAGATCCATGGCCATTCACATCCTATTGCATCATTTACCTGTAAAATGTAAGGAAATAAGTTATGATTCAGCCATTCATTAAATAGCAGAGTCCTTTTAGCAGCTGCCAGATCACATAGGTATGCATTGTTCCAAAATAAACCTTACTTTTTAGTATCTGTCATCTCCAGCACTTAGTTACACATCAGCCTCTAATTTTTTTCCATTGTATATTATTAGGAAAAGAAAAATTGGTTCCTCTTCTGAATGCTGAAAATATCCATTAAATCTGTTAGGTATTTGGCTTAGTTAATTTTTAAGACAAGTGGACTCATATTTAACTTCTTTACTTACCCAAATAAGTTTGCAGATGTTATGCTCTGTAACAGAAGGCATGTTTTAAAACATCACATTTAAATGAAAGGTATTTATAGTGGGGGGGGTTTAT
Source organism: Trachemys scripta elegans (assembly GCF_013100865.1). NCBI lineage: Eukaryota > Metazoa > Chordata > Testudines > Emydidae > Trachemys > Trachemys scripta. The sequence continues at coordinate 27,805,540 of NC_048304.1, forward strand.
ATAATTTAGCCTCAAGTTAAGTACGAACACAAAGCCCATATGCTGGTAACATTTTAAATTTTTTTAAAATAAATCTCTGGTTTTGGTATCTGTACATTATTTTCAGGGTCTATGTCTTGGTTATGGTAAACTGTTTCTGCTTTAGGTATACAGCACAACTGCAGGAAGAGAGGAAGCTCTTTTTAAACCACATCAACACTGCACATAAGCTCACCTGTACAATATAACCTGTGTGTTCATAGCAACTGAATTCAGGACTCTGCTTTCATGATGAAAAAGGTGTATGCTTACCCGCTCAATACACCAAGAACAAGATTTAGTACGAAAAATGACCCAAAGATGACGAGACTGACAAAATACACCCATGGCAATTCAAATCCCATAGCATCATTCATCTGTAAGAAATAAGATGATCTTATAGAAGTAGTTTCCTATAGTATGTAATAAGGAAGAATTAGAGAAAAAGAAAAGAGAGCTTTATAATGCAGTGAGACAATATTCTATGCATTTTCCTTAACATTCATTGGAGGAGGCCCACAGGAGGAGGAGTAAAGCACTGGCCACATTCACTTCACATTCCCAGCACACACACTGAAAGAAAAGAATGACTATTGCATAGCTTTGCAACTGAAAATTATTTTGCCAAACATATAAAGGTAGTAAAGCAGGAATTTTGTTTTTTGCTTAATACTTTGCATACAATCCCAATTTCAGAAAATGTTTCTCTTAACTATAAAATAAAACAACACTTATAAAATGATATTTAAGACATTTGGGATTTTTTTCCCTTTTTAATATCAGCATATTTCTTACCTATACCTACTTGGATTTTCTTTTAAAAAGCATACACTAAAAGGTAAAATAGATACATTGCAATAATATAAATATCCTATTATTTTTCTATAGCAAATAATTTCAATAAACTCCTTACCATAAATATATAATTGGGTGCAGTGAGATATTCTTAATCAGTTTGTTAAGAACTATAGTGGGAATATATTTGTGTAACTCAAAAGTTTTATAAGTAAAACCTGTGTTATCCTGCACTTGATCAACCAGAAAGCTCTATTAACCAGCATTTCTGCTTTCTCCCAATACAATCTTCTATCTAGTAACCGGGACGAGTATATTGCCCAGGAGGTTATGCAACTGCATATTCTGCACTCTACTTTTATGCAAAAGAGGCAGAAGTAAGCAAACTGATACCAGGGATTTATTCAAAAAAGCAGCTTCCAGAATGTGTCCATGGGGTCATTACAGATTCAGCCCAATCTTCTACACCTTCTACATCTACAATGATAATTGATGTTGATCATGATGACCCTGAGGCACTGCGAGATCCTGGAGTGCCTTCTGAATCATCAATGAAAGATTAAATTATATTCAGTATAGTTTTAGTGTTAAGTGTATTTTTAGTGATCTGGGTGTACGTCATGCACTGCCCATAGTGATATGTAGTGTCATAAGATAACCTACTGTATAGAAAACTTTACCTGTATATACCTAAGTGTTTCAAGAAACCAACCACTACTGGATTGATGAGTACCTGTATACTATTTTATACTTTATTCATTTTATTGAATTCTAATTCTTTGAAAATCGGTATTCCATTGTTAAGTATAACTTTTAGTTAACTGGAATTTTTGATTAACCAGCACCCCCAATTCCTCCAACATGCCAGATTTGGGACTTGATCCTGAAGTCCTTTTCCAGGAAAAATCCAACTGACTAAAATTAGAATTTTTTAAGGACTATAAGGTTGGGCACTTTATTGTGAATCAAACATTAGGCAACTCTTCTTCCCCTTCTTTAAAAGTGTGTGTGTGTGTATGTGTGTGTGTGTGTGTGTGTGTGAAATAGGGTTTAAAGACATGTAACTTCTACTCAAATTCCTGCTAAAGGATTTGAATCCTGTCATTAATATCCCTATTATAAGAGCTCTGATTCTTTTTTAAACAGAGAAAGAAAACCTTGATAAGTTTTATTTCTCATTTTATTTTAAAATCTTATTACAAAGCCTCCATTTCCACAAGGTAAAAGTATGCCCTACACTTGGTCACAGTTTAACACATACATAAATCTTTGCAGAATCAAGGCCTTGGACAGTTCTCAGTATTACTCAGTTAGCTGTAGTGAAGTAATGTACTGGTATATTAATTTTTGTTGCATTTAAAAAAATGACTAATTCCGTTTACTTCCAATATGACTAAAAAGAGAAGATCAATCACCAAGTTCTTATATGTCTTTTTAAAATAATCTACGCCAGATCATTTTTCTATTAAAAATATTTTATGTAACAGAAGAGGTTTTAAATAAGTGACAGATTTTACAGGACTCAATAGAAAAATTAAACACAGAAAAACTTTTAAGCAGCACAGGGGGGTTTTTTGTAGGGTTTTTGTTTTGTTTTGTCTTATTTTGGTACTGGGGAAGACTGTCATTGTATCAGGTTTCAGAGTGGTAGCCGTGTTAGTCTGTATCAGCAAAAACAACGAAGAGTCCTTGTGGCACTTTAGAGACAAACAAATTTATTTGGGCATAAGCTTTTGTTGGCTAAAACCTACTTCATCAAATGCATGGAGTGGAACATACAGTAGGGAGGCATAAATACACAGCACAGAAAGATGGGAGTTGCCTTACAAAGTGCGGGGGTCAATGCTAATGAGCCAATTTAATTTAAGTTGGAAGTAGGCAATTCTCAACAGTTGACAAAAAGGGGTGGAAATCACTTTTGTAGTGTTAATGAGCCAATGTAAACAAGATGGTGCATTTCAAACAGTTGACAGGAAGGAAATATTTAGCAAGGGGAAATTAGGTTTTGTAAAAACAATTAGGAGTACTTGTAGCACCTTAGAGACTAACAAATTGATTTAGTTTCTGTAGTGACCTATCCACTCCCAGTCTCTATTCAGGCCTAATTTGATGGTGTCCAGTTTGCAAATTAATTCCAGTTCTGCAATTTCTCGTTGGAGTCTGTTTTTGAAGTTTTTTTGTTGAAGAACTGCCACTTTTAAGTCTGTTATTGAGTGACCAGGGAGATTGAAGTGTTCTCCTACTGGTTTTTGAATGCTATAATTCCTGATGTCAGATTTGTGTCCAGTTATTCTTTTGAGTAGTGACTGTCCAGTTTGGCCAATGTACATGGCAGAGGGGCATTGCTGGCACATGATGGCATATATCACATTGGTAGATGTGCAGGTGAACGAGCCCCTGATGGTGGGGCTGATGTGGTTAGGTCCTATGATGGTGTCCCTTGAATAGATATGCGGACATAGTTGGCACTGGGGTTTGTTGCAGGGTTTGGTTCCTGGATTAATGTTTTTGTTGTGTGGTGAGAACTTGCTTCAGGTTGGGGGGTTGTCTGTTAGCAAGGACTGGTCTGTCTCCCAAGGTCTGTGAGAGTAACGGATCATCCTTCAGGATAGGTTGTAGATCCTTGATGAAGCGCTGGATAGGTTTTAGTTGAGGGCTGTAGGTGACAGCTAGTGGTGTTCTGTTACTTTCTTTGTTGGGCCTGTCTTGTAGTAGGTGACTTCTGGGTACCCTTCTGGCTCTGTCAATCTGTTTCTTAACTTCAGCAGGTGGGTATTGTAGTTTTAAGAACACTTGATAGAGATCCTGTAGGTGTTTGTCTCTGCCTGAGGGATTGGAGCAATACCCACCTGGTGAAGTGAAGAAACAGATTGACATCTGTGTATTTATACCTCCCTACTGTATGTTCCACTCCATGCATCTGATGAAGTGGGTTTTAGCCCATGAAAGCTTATGCCTAAATACATTTGTTAGTCTCTAAAGTGCCACAAGGACTCCTCGTTGTTTTTGTCATTGTATCGCAACACAGCAATATTATCCCTAAAACCCCTAACTAAATAGCAAGGACCAAGTCATCCCCTGCTTCTGAAAATTCACAGAAAGGAAAAAAGTAGACTCATCTACCCTCAAACTTTCTGTGGAGGTCCCACAGGGCTTGATCCCCTTCTCTTTCCCCTCTATACCTCATCTCTAGGTTATCTCATCCATAAACACAAAATCAATGACAGTACCGTCTCTATACTGATGACTCACAGATCTACCTCTGCTTCAGACTGTCTCTTTCTGTCCAAATTAAAATCTCAGCCTGTGTCTCTGACATTTACTTGTGGATGTCTAGCCATCAACTCAAGCAAACATAGCTAACACAGAGCTCCTAATCTCTCTCTAAGTCTTCGCCGCTACCTCCTTTCTTGATTGCTGTAGACAGCATCACCATCCTGCCTGTCATTCAGGCCCATAACCGGCATGTCTTCTTCAACTCAGACCTCTCTCTAGGTCCTCATATCCAAGCTATATCTAAATCTTGCTGATTCTTTCTGCATAACATCTCTAAGATACAGTCTTCCCTACCCGTCCACACAACTAAAACTCCTGCCCAAGCACTCATCATCTTGCATCTCAATTACAGCAACATCCTTCTCTCTGGCCTTGACAAATGCAAACTTGTCCCACTCACATCCATTCACAATGCTGGGGCAAAATTCATTCTCCCAGCCCATCACTTGCACCATGTTATCTCTCTGAGTCCCTCCACTGGCTCCCTCTCCTTTGTCACATCGAACATAATCTGCTCGTATTCACTTTCAGGGCCCTTCACATTCAGTCCGCACCCTATCTATCATATCTTTCATTTGCTTTGTTGAAAGGCCCATGATACCAGAAGAAAAAGGTCAATCTCACCCAGTGTTGATGACAGCTTTTTGCTGGTGTAAACCATCTGAGAAGACCCCAAATGACATTTACAGCCTCCCTTGTGTGAGGTTCAAGTCTGGGGAGCTCAACATGATCATTGCAAGCCAACAAGATACTGATTTGCTTAGCAAGGGAGCATGCCCAGAGCAGCCTGAGTTTGTGCTAGTTTAGCACCATGTACCCCCAGAATGAAACCAAAGTTGCTTTCCCCACTTTCTTGCAGATACCAAGATGGGGGGGCTAAGTTTGAAACATCCTCTCTGTGTCATAACGACCACGTTAGCACTTGTGATTTGCACATCCTTATGGTTGCTTCCCTGAATCTTGCCCTAATGTATTTTTACCACAAGCACTAGTTTCTAGCGTAAAACTCATGTAAGAAAAAATCACTTTACATTATGGTGATGCAGTTTTAAGACCCAACATTATGTTACCATCCAGGGCTAACACCATTGCCATGAGAAAGTTGGGAATCACATCTATTCAATGGTATAAATAATTTGCTAGGCTATTCTTAGTTCTTTGATGGACTAGTACACTTTTGGTGCTGATCTAAGATTGAATTCAGCATACCCTGGACCTCCAACCAGCATAAAAAGCCATTCAATTTACAGTCTCCTTCAAAGGCATGTCCCCTGATCCAGTAATGTTAGTTGGGTCCCATTCCCTGTACGTTCAAAGGCAAGCCAAGATGTCACTCGGGATGCTACAGATGACAGGGACTGGATTCTTGCCCAACTCTATCAGACAGAGATCTGGAATGTTAGACCCGCTCTACCATTTTACAAGGTCAAGAAATTGGAATCTATTACTGCACTATTCCAGGGGGAGAGATTACAAAGAGGAGGCCACAAATGCCCTATCCCAGTTTTGTCCCAAATCCCTACTTTAAGCCTTTTCTTCAATCCACTTTGTGTCTTTCAAAATAAGCAAGTAAAATCAGATGATCCCAAATAACATAGTTGCTGTGAAATGCAAGACGAAATAATTAAGGATATTCAGGTACCATCTATACCTTACTATCTACTGAAAAATTATCTCCCTCTAGTCTACATTCCAACACCTGGAACAGATTCCAGAATTGGTGTGCAGATCAGGATTTTAATGTGCGTATGGCCTTTCCATTTGAAATACCCTGTATTTTCTCAAACTGGTATCACCCTTGGACTCAGAGAGAACATATTGGAGGACCAAATGTCCAATTTCAAGACAGTCTTAAGGAGCTCAGGCTTGCTCTCCTGTCTCATTCTCTCACTCACAGATTTCTAAAAACATAGGTCTGAACCTACCTCCTCTCGTGATTTTTTACTACCTATTTCTTCAGGCACTTATTCAATCTACATTCAAACTATTTTTATACTTCCTGTACATTAAACTAAATTTTTAATTGCAATAACATTGACAAAGTGAATATCTGAGCCAGAAGTCCTTTCCATTCAGAGACAGCTCATTTAATGAAAGCCAAATGGCACTCTGCCTACCTCAAAACTTTATTCCAAAATTCAAGTCAGATTTCCACAGGTCAAAAGAGACAACCCAAATGTCATTTTGTCCATAATCCAAAACAAAAACGGAGGCATGGCTTAGCTATCAGCTAGGTTGAGAAAATCTCCCTCTCCAGAAACAAGTATATTTGCGAGCCCAAAGCGTTATTTGTGGTCTCTCACCCAAAGTGCAGAGCAAATCCTGACTCTAGCCAAGGATTCAACTGTGAGATGGATCAGGAGCTATAGCTAAGAAGCATAAAAGACCAAAAGGCCTAAATCCTCCCCATGAATGCCACTGCATGTCAAATCCATGCTGTGTCCTTTTTCTGGACCAAAAAGTGCTGTACATTGCCAAAACAGGTTTGTAAAGCTGCCATGTGGACCACTTATTATACGTGCCAGTCACCCCACCTTCTTTCTTTTTCTCTCACCCTAACCTTAGAGAGCTCTCACTGTGATTCATATTCTGACAGTACTGGATCAGGAAAGCTGAAGGACAAAAGGAATACTTTTCATACCAGTCAATTTGATCTCTCTATAATAGCAGGTTCTCCAGTACAGAGGCACGTAATCTTCATTTACGTCAGTATTCATCAGCATTTATTCTTACATTGTTGCCACTTCTTGACTATGCTGTGTCATTTTTATGCCATTTGCACTGGCATTAAATCAGTTTACATAGTACATTTTAACAGCCTTGAAACACTCATTCTTGTGTAGAATGATTGCCCTCCCTTCCATGAGGGACACAGTGACTGACAGATCTGGCTGCCTGTGAGCTCCCAGTGAAGGGTCACAACTTACAGTCCAGGATCAAGGAACATGCTATTTTGGAGAAATAAAATTGGCAGGTAAGAAACAATTTCCTTTGCTTATCAATCTGAATATACCATCAGAGCCCAAAGGTACATCTGCCCACTGAAGACAGAGAAAGTTTATCTGTGCATACATATCCTTAACACTATAGGTAATACAGGGGTAGGTACAAGAAGAATGTCTCATTGTCTCAACTCTGTTGAAATCCTGAAGCGTACCATGGCAGGAAAAAGATGGGTTAAAACCTAAGAGCACCATATTTCCATAAGGCACAGCTCTGTCAGCCAATGAGGCATACCTCCTAATAGGAGTTCTAAGGAGCATAATGCTTCATACAGGACCCAGGAGTCTCAAAGAAGAGCCATTAATATACCTTTTCCCAGGGAGCAGAATGTGCTCCCCTCTATCCTATAGCCCCACCACTGCAGTCTTGCTGTCAGAAACTATGATGGGGATGGCCAGGCCTAGCAGTTGGAGCCATAGCAGTCTGACTTAGTGGTTGGAGCCAGAATCAGGAGACCAGAGTGGGGTTGGAGCAAGGCTGGAGTGAGAGCAAGGCTGGAGCGGATTAGGAATAGGGCTAGAGTGAGAGCAGGACTAGGAACAGGGCTGGAGCAAGAGCAAGGCTGAAGCAGGCTAAGGCTTGGGAAGTCTGTTACTACAGACAGGAAGGAGAGTGTTCCAAGCCCTGGAGTGACATTGAGCAGAGCAGACTGAGCTGCTATTCCTCCTGTGGGGCTTACAGACCTGCTCTGGGAGTCACCAGACCAGTTCCTGGCTTCTGGATTGACTGGAGTCCATCATAGGAGTCACTCATCGCCTTACACTTGCACTGAACA